>NW_007578586.1:17107-36007 GCF_000690725.1 Stegastes partitus
TTGGGGTACTTGTTGGGGTACTTGTTGGGGTAACAGTTTGGACAAACGTACTTGTAGCAGTCGTTGTTGAAGCGGTTGTAGCTGCCCAGAGCGGTCAGAGCTCCGAGGCCGATGGCGTACGAGAAGAAGATCTGAGTGCCGGCATCGATCCAAACCTGCAGGTCAAAGGTCAGAGGTCACCTCAGAGTCCAGACATTTCACCACTGAGCCGCTCTGAAGCTTGAAACTCTAACTATGTTCTCCTCTTTACCCTCCTGAAAGGTTCAGACCGACTCACACCAGCCGACCGACACTCAGAGGATCAGTTTCAGCAACAAAACTGAAGCTGAAGGTTCAACAGTTACTTTCTTAGGAGGGTTCCTCACTGAATGAACGAACTCTGAAGTATCTAAGAAGCTCTACATGCTGAGGAGAGATGTCTCCTGAGGACATGCTGGAACGTCCTACCACGCTAAAGGACAAGATGCTGTCCATGGTCTGGGTTGTTTCGACTACTTTAAGGCACTTTGTTGACCAAGAGGAGCAAAGAAACTTTAACTATGATAAAGAGCCAGACTAGTTTCTAGCTAGTCTCAGACTGGTTTTGTCCAGAAATAGTTTTCAGACTAGTGTTCTGGTTCTGACCTTCACTCAGACTTGGTTGTGGAAGTGTTCCTGGATAGTTTCCAACTGCTTTCACTCTAGTCTGGAGTTCTTTCTAGGAGTCAGTGCTGCGGTTACTAAGTAAACCTGGTCAGGTTGGTGTTTCTGGATCTGAACTGACCTGAGCCTCCCCCAGTTTGGACCAATCGGGTTTGACGTAGTACATGATGCCGTCGTAGGCTCCAGGAAGCGTGACTCCTCGGACCAGCAGGATGATGAGGACCACGTAGGGGAAGGTCGCCGTGAAGTACACGATCTGAAACACAAACACACTCTGTGAGCTCAGCCCGGGCCCTCGACTCTCTCGACTTGGCTCAGCTGGACCAGAACCGGACGGTGAGAACCAGGTAACAAAAACAAACGAGATGAAACCGAATCCGAGACCCGCTGAGACTCGACGTACGCGAACCCGACAGGAATGTGGAGTTCCAGCGCCGTGGAGACCGTCTGGTCCCAGGTGGACTCGAGTTTCAATCAAATCACAGCGGAGGACATTTTTTACCCACAATCCCACACTGCCGGGTCAACACACACACCGGCCTCACGAACACACACCGAGGTTGTCGGGTTCACTTCATTCAGAACTTCTGTTCAGAGAATCACTGCCCTCCATGTTTCATAAACTTTGGGTTTGTTCTGTCAGCAGCAGAGTCCGATGTGTTCCGTCTCATGAGTTCTGGATCTGGGCTTGTTCTGGACAGTTTATACTGGTTCTGGACTGGATTTAAACTCTGCTTTAGACAAGTTTCAACGGGTTTTAAACTGGTTTTAGTCTAGGTTTTACTCTAGTTTTGGACTGGATTCAGGACTGGGCTGGTTTTAGACTAGTTTGGTTTGTAACTGGTTTGGTACTG
Organism: Stegastes partitus; assembly: GCF_000690725.1. Lineage (NCBI taxonomy): Eukaryota > Metazoa > Chordata > Actinopteri > Pomacentridae > Stegastes > Stegastes partitus. The sequence continues at coordinate 18,604 of NW_007578586.1, forward strand.
GTTTGGTACTGGTCTTAGATAGTTTGGATGTGGTTTTAGACTGATTTCAAACTGGTTTTGGACTGGTTCGGGGCTAATGTTGGTCATGGATGTCGTGGTGTTTCCCTGTTTTAGCCACATGAGTGACTTGACTTCCTGACTTGAGCTGAACCAGAACACGTTGGAGGTTCTCTCTCTCTCTCTCCCAGGTTGTTTCAGGCTCGATCGCCCGCTCAGCTTTCAGCCTCCTGCTGATCAAAAACACAAACTGATGATAGTGAGAGCCGTGAGACACAACGTGGAGCACAACACACACACACACACACACACAGAGTTTCTGTGTATTTCAAACGTCTTCGTGTCTTCTGACTGCACAGGTTTGATTTAGGTTTTCTACTGGTTTGAAACTGGTTTCGAACTGGTTTGAACGCGGTCTGACACAGGTTTGATTCATTGTGGTTCTACAGTGATGAAGGCTTGGCTTCTGAGTGGGTTCTGACTGGTGTTGATTCTGGTTTTGGGCTCGTTTTGGTTGTGAAATGGTTACTGACCAGTTTAAATTTGGTTTGAAACTAGTTTCAGTAACTAGTTTTGGACTGGATTTGGTTCTTTAATGATCTTGGGCTTTACTACTAGTTTGGCTTGAGACTGGTTCTGGACTGGTTTCAGACTGGGTTTGGGCTTAATTTGGACTGGTTGTACACTTGGTTTCTAATTTGGTTTTATACTGGTGTTGGACTGGTTTTAGACTTGATTTAAGTCTGGTTCTGAACTAGTTTCTGCCTGGTTGTAGACTAGTTTTGGACTAAAATGGAAACCAGTTTGGGCCTAGTTAGAAACTGGTTTTAAAGCCATCTTGGAGAACTGGCCTCAGCTCGTTAGTGGTTTCAGTCCGTCTCCGTGTAAGATCCAGACTCCATGTCTTTGGACCTGGTTCTGGACAGGTTCTGGGCTGGTTCTGGACAGGTTCTGGACTGGTTGTGGACTCTGCAGCCTCAGTGTCCATCAGGTTTGGACTCAGGAGTCCTGGATCTTGGTCTCTGAGCGGCATCGGGTCGCTGCTTCAAACCTCTCCTCAGAAGCCAGGTGCTTCACTCTGTTGACCCGTTCTGACGTGTTCTGATGTTTGTATTTCATCTGGTTCCTGTTCTCCAGCTGCTCTGTACTGTCTTTACTCTGGCTATGGTTCTGGTGGTAGAACCCGTCATCATGATGAGTGCTGAAGCTCCTGCTGACGCTGATGCGCTGCAGTTCGGGGGATTTCTCTCCGACTGGCTCTCAGTCACGTCCCACTGCAGTCGAGCTGCCCTCCCGCCGCGCAGCCAATCACGGCGCGCCACCTCACAGCCCCCCGCGGTCCCCCCTCACCGGGGTCGTCATGGCAACGCTGATCCTGCCATGTGACCGCAGCGTAGAGCAGCGAGTGTCATCGTCACGAGCCAATGAGCACGCAGCGTTCATCTGAAGGTTGTAGCTTTAAAGGAGCAGTCTGTGTTTTTGTTGAAGGGCAGGAAGCTGCTGCTCCACGACAACAACAACAACAACAACAACCACTGATGGGACATTTTGTTGAGATCAGAGCATTAAGTCTTCAGTTCTGGACAAAAACCCGTTCTTTGAGGCGACAGTGACCTTTGATGGGTTTAAACTAAACTGAGACTCGGCTTTGGACTGGATTCAGACTGGTTTGGGACCAGTTACAGACTAGTGTCAGGCTGGGTTTTGACTAGATTTAGACTTGGTTCTGGACCAGAGACAGACGTAGTTTTGAAGTAGACTGAGGCCAGTTTTAGACTGGTTATGGACCAGTTTCAGGCTGGTTTGAGACTCGATTGAGACTTGTTTTTGGACTAGATTCAGACTTGGGATTGAACTGGATTCAGACTAGATTCAGGCTGGTTTGAGACTAGATTTAGACTTGGTTTAGGACTTATTTCACTCTTGTTTTGGACTGGTTGTAGACTAGTTTTGAGCTGCACTTAGACTACTTTCGGACTAGACTGAGACTTGTTTTTGACTTGTTAATGACTGGATGACAACCGTAATAACGGCACCAGTCTCATTATTCTGCTGTTTAATTTGACTGTCAGCGGTTCGGTTCTATCAGCGGTTCCGTTTCCGATCAGTTCAACAGACAACGTTCAGGAAACATTACTTCACCTTCCCGGTGGACTTCACTCCCTTCCAGACGCAGAAATAAACCAGAACCCAGACGGCCATCAGACACAACATGAGCTCCCAGTTCAGGTTTCCAGGTTCGTCCAAACCCGACGAGATGTTCAGAACTTTGTTCCTGCACAGAGCAACACGAACACAAGGTTCAGATACAAACCCAACATCATTCACAAGTATTCTGTACAAAACTGGTTAAATCCAGGTCTCACAGTGTAAATCTCTTTCTACAACTAGATCCAAGTAAAAATGTGATTTGTGATATTTGTCCTTTTATTTGACTGATTTTTGTCGTATTTTCAAAATACACAAAAATATCTGTGGAATAAATTATTATAATTTTATAAGATTTTCATTTCTGTTGAACAGGTGAAAGTTAAATTTGTGTTTTCAAGTTTAAGCCTAATTTGAGTGGTGAAAAATACACGAATTAAATGAACATATTTACTGATTAAACGGAGAATACATCATTCAAACTGGCAACTTGTTTCACTATATGTGGAACTAATAATTAGCAAAAACAAATTAGAGACAAATGTAGGAGAAAATAAAACGCTAAATGTAGAACTAATAAATAAAGACACAGCAGACTGAGTAAATAAAACAGAACCAAACCACGGAGACAAAGAGAAGAAGCAACAATAAGAGCTGATGTCTGAAAATGTCAAAGTTAATCAAACTGATTTCATTCTTTGGTCTTTCATCACTTAAACTTATTTACTTTTTATTTCTGGATGTATTTCTATCATCTGTTTATGCTTTCAGTTCTCTGTGTGACGGTTTAGAGACTAACGAGGGGAACCAGTCGGTCCGACTTGGCCCAAAGTGCAGAAACACACAAGAACACCTCCAAGCCACGTGACCAGAACCCGAGCAGAACCAGACTTACTCCCAGAACTCGATGATGGGCGAGCGGGCGTCGGCCAGCTCGGCGCAGGTCATGTTGCTGCTGCCGACGGTGGTGTTGGCCAGGCTGGCGTTCTTGCAGTCCTGGTGGTGGAAGATCTCGATGCAGCTCGGCGTGTTCCAGTCGTTGTCGCAGGACGACCAGGGCAGCGTGGAGCTGAAGGACTTGATCAGGTAGTAGAAGCCCCAGGCCAGAACCATGATGTAGTAGGTGTTGCAGAAGAACACGATCACCATGGAGGCGTAGCCCAGACCTGCAGACACGACAAAGCTTCAGTGGTTTGGAGGAAACGTCCGTCTGGGACCAAACACATCCAGATGTTTCTGAGCAGTCTGACGCAGACGTTTGGGGAAAATGGAAGTAATAATTATTCCAAATGTCTACACGTTTATTCACATAAAATCAACTAAACATCTGGTTCTGTGTCTGCAGAACCTTTATCTACTGACCAGAGTTCTACCTTCAGACTGTGGACATTAATCAGTGNTCCCTTTTGTAGCGATGGTAGTATTTTCCAGGAAACAGATCCAGGATCCCAGTGACGAACCCCTCGACGCCGACAAACTGCAGACACACACCGAGAGAACACTTTAGTGACCGGAAACGTTATCACACATTCAGTCAGTCAGACGTCATGTGTCTGCTTGTAGTCATTTTACATCTCTCTGGTGGCTTTGTGTCTCTTTGTGGTGGTTTTGTGTCTCTGTGGTTGTTTTGTGTCTCTTTGTGGTTGTTTTGTGTCTCTGTGGTTGTTTTGTGTCTCTTTGTGGTTGTTTTGTGTCTCTTTGTGGTGGTTTTGTGTCTCTTTGTGGAGGTTTTGTGTCTCTTTGTGGTTGTTTTGTGTCTCTTTGTGGTTGTTTTGTGTCTCTTTGTGGAGGTTTTGTGTCTCTTTGTGGAGGTTTTGTGTCTCTTTGTGGTGGTTTTGTGTCTCTTTGTGGTGGTTTTGTGAGTGTCTGAATATAATTTTGAGTCAGTTTGTTCTCATTTCTGTCTTTTTGAATGTTGCAGTGACAAAGTGAGGAAACATGTGACAGGAACAAACATCCAGAAACTGCTTGTTGGAGTTCACAGGTTTAAACTAAATCTCGACTTTGTGCCGCTGATGTGAAGGCGAGCATCACCTGACTGTCCAGGCCGAGCAGCAGCAGCATGAAGAAGAACAGCGCCGCCCACAGAGGAGCCACCGGCATCAGACTGACCGCCTTCGGATACGCTATGAAGGCCAGACCTGGACCTGCAACACACACACAGACCCACAACACACACATTAGGGGCTTCATGTGCGTCGGCAGCGCTGATGGTCGAGAACGACGTCACACATCTCATGTTCTGTTTCACGTCTGAGGTGATCCGCATCAGGACGAGCAGCTCGAGGTTAAAACCAAAAACCCCACATGAGAACCTTCAGGAAACAGCCTCCCAGACGGACCATGACACAGCAATAAATCGTTTTAGAGTTGTTGTTGTGTTTAGATTTTCTAAACAGATTTGTGGTGACTCTCGTCTCTTCGTTGTCACTTTGTGTTTTANTAGTTCAACATCTGCAGGACGAGGAGACGAATCGACCTCAAAGAGACAAAACTGTCCCACAAACTCATACAATGAGACACGAAATGACATAAATGAGACTCCAAAGAGAAACAAGGCCAAAAAAATGTAAAAATTGAGACATAAAATGACAAAAACCAAGAAAAACGAGACGCAAAATGACTAAAAGGGACAAAAGTGTCCCAAAGAAATCGACATAAATGAGACACTAAACAAAACAAGGACGGTGTGTGCAGAGGCTGTAAGCAGGATGAGGAGCCTCCACAGCGTCCACTCGATGATTTCTGGCTTTTCACACCATAGATGAGAGGACGGAGCGTTTCCTTGTGATTTCTGTGGAACTGAATGAACGTGAAACTCTGTCAGAGGTCACAGCAGGTCTGCAATAAACTGAGTCATAAAGAGTCAAGAGTTCCTGATAAACTCTGAGAATAAAAGCAGCAGTCAGGTGTGTGTGTGTGTGTCTGCACGTACAGCCGCCACCGATTATCACCTCCAGATAAACCTCCACAGAAAGCCCGATGTGACGCGTCCACTCAAACTCACCTCAACTGCTTACTGCATGGATTTATGCCAGTTGCCGTGGCAACGTGGCCTCGGCGGGAAACGCCAAGGGTTTCGGTCGCTGTCGTCGCATTTGTTTGCTTTGACCTTGAATCTCCAGGTTTCCTCCTAAACTGTCGTCCTTTGAGTTCATAAACGAGTCGCTGCTGTTGGACCAGATTTAGGTCACAAACCGGGCTGAACAAACAGAATCATCTCAGTGATTGTAGCAGAAAGACTCCTGTATCTGGAAGGTCCAGTCCCTGGTGGATCAGAACTCCTGGACAGAACCACACCATGAGGACTGAAGAACCCTCCAAGAACTCTGGGAGAAGGTTGTTGAGAAGCATCTCATCTTCTGATCCACCAGGGACCGGACCTTCCAGATAGACGAGTCTTTAATCACTGAGACTCATTCACTGATCTTATTGAACTACTTTGTAGAAACCTGGTTTCACTTTGATCTGAAAGAGTCTTTTTTGGTAAATTCTTGTCAAAAAGCTCAGTTAAATGGACCATGATCCGTGTTCCAGACCTTTTATTTTTAATGATACCGTGTGACGGTCGAGCGGCTTATCCTCCTGGTGTTTGTATCAGGACGTAATCATTAAACTCAACGTATGCAGCTGTAAGCAGACTGAGCTGCTGATGTGTCTGTGAGCTCCTCAGCAGGAAACGATAACGTAAAGATAACGTAAAGATAACGATAATAAACGCTGAGTTTTGATTTAAAATGTGCAGGTAATCAACACATCATCAGTCATGTGACGTCTTCTCGCTGATTGGTTCATTCTGATCATGTGACGTATTCACACACTTGGGTTTGCATTCTGTTCTTATTTGTCTCTAAACAATAACAAACATGTAACACCTGCAGGATGAAGCAGAAGAAGAGCAGCGGTTCTGTACCTTTGAACAGCGGCGCGATGTTCCACACGTTGATGCTTCCGGCCTTCATGAACTGGCCCAGAGCGATCTCCAGGAAGAAGATGGGGATTCCTCCGACGAACACGATCAGCAGGTAGGGGATCAGGAAGACGCCTGCAGCCACAAAACACACCAGCTGCTGTCAGCAAAGCAAACCCAAAGGCTCCAGTGTCAAGAAAACCAGCAGAACACAGCACGGAGCGGCGTCAGGCGACAAGCAGGGGGCGCTAGCTCAGAGCTCAAACCGTAAAACACAAAGTAGTGAAATGAAGGAAACGACAGATGACGGCTCTCTGTTCAGGATTACATTCATCATCACCACACGCTTCATATCTTAACATGTCAACAATGACTAAATAAAAGTCAACATTTTCACTTCAAGGCATGAATTATGACCTTTTGTTTCATAATCTTCCTCTTCAGATGATTTCTCAGCATCTCATGTGTTGGACTGCAGGCTTCATGCTGATTGGCTGTTCCCTCGTTTTAACCTGAGTCCATAAATAATTCTGACCTGGTTTCGGAGCCGTGAATGAATTTCTCATGACTGCTGTGATTGTTTTCATATATTTATGGGGACGTTGTCATAATGTCATAAGCCTTCCTCAGGTCACACGTTCCTGTGGCTGGTCCTCATATTTCACTGCTTTATATTTAATTAATTGAAGGAATCGATCTCGTTATCGTCATTAAAGTGTTTCCTGTTGACTGTACAAAGTGCTGATAACTCCATCAGTCCTCCTGCAGGGATGGAAGCAGATGAGGAAAAGAACGCTGCTCTGCAAACACGACGTGAAGGAATCAAACAAAAAGCGTTCCAGCTTCAGGGAGCGAAGGATCGAACCTGTGCAGGTCGAGCTGAAGTGTAGCTTCAGCTGCACATTACGGAACGGCCCTTTAAAGCTGCTCGTCTTGAATAAATCAGTGACTCTGGTTGTAATTTGGGCCTCATGTTTATTTCAGCAGCTCGACGAGCGCTTTATGTAACCGCCAGCGACGCCTCATCCCTCCATCATTCAGCCGCTTCTCTGTGTGTCTGACATGAAGGAAGTAAAACACAAACACAGTACGGACATCACGCCAGCCTGTCGGTTAAACCGAACAATAAGTTTGACTTAAAATTATGAAATTAAATTCAGTACCAAAAACTCATTTTGGCCAAAACAGCCTTAACTTTGCATTTCGTTACAGCGACTGATCGTCTCACAGTTATAATGAAAACAGATTTAAATTTATTTTTGTAATTTTGATTTTAAAAGCCAATGTTTTGACATCTGGTCTGATGATTTCTGAATTTTATCACATTTTATTTATACTGAGCACAAACACGATGTTATTCGGATTAATTTCACCAAAAATGTCAGAATATTCTCTTTGTATTCCACAGCTGGAGTTTCGGACCTCACAAGTTCCATAAAATAATGCTGCAGTTTTTATTTCAAACACATTGTATGACTGTTTCTGTTATCACTGTTATTTACCCGTACGAATACTTTCCATCTTGACTCATAACATTTTATTTTTTTCTTAAAGTTTTGACTTTTAAACATTTTTTTTAAATATATGGATTATTAAATCAATAGTTTTGGTCTCAAAATATTTTATAGACTCATAAGTTTAACACCAAAGTCAAAGTCGTGACAGTAAATATTCTAACTGTGACGATGAAAATTAAAAATTTTGTGAATAATAAAATGTGTTTTTTTTGGTTTTTTTTCTGGCAGAGATGGGATTCCATACAGAATCAGGTTAGAATCTAAATGCTGTAGTTTCACCACCACACCTCTAAAGGGACATTTTAACACTCTGGAAATGATTGTTGATGCTCTGATGACACACTGCCTCCAGTGAATGAATGAATGAATGAATGAAGGAATGAACGAATGCTTCCTCTGCCTCTCTGCTAACCGGGGGTGACAGACATGAATGAACAATGATGCCCTCCCTCTGGCCGGTATTTTAATTGGTGTGATGGAGGGTCCAAACACAAACACAACGGGGGGTAACTGGGTCACAGCGGCACCAGGAACTGGCATGAATGGAATCAAACTGGAATGATACTGGGGGCAGAGAGAGGAGGCCGAGTGCCAGCAGTTACATAACAGCGGCTGCCATGACGCTCTGAGCTCTTACACAAGGAGACGTCCATTACCATCACCACGGTCACCGCAGCACCCTTAAAGGAACAGTTCACCATTTTGATGTATTTTCTTATTACTGTAGTTTTTTATTTATCGCTCTTATTCTAAACATTATTCTCCTTCTGCTGCATTTCCAGAAACTCAGCTTCGAGAAAATGCTAAAAAAACATACTGAAAAACATGTCACTTGATCGTGAGTGGTGTTCTATGACTTCTTAAGTCGCCGGGTTCTAAAAGGCGCTATCTGCTGGAGCTAACAAGGAGCTAATATGAGCTAGCTGTAGATTAAAGGAACTTTTCAGGAGAGAACAAGAGCCAGTAGGAGCTAACATGAACTACCTGGAGTTCATAGGAGCTAGCTGGAGCTAACAGAAGGTTTCTGTGGATGATGTGAACATAGCTAATAGGAGCTAATAGGAGTCCTATGTAGCTAACAAGAGCCCTCAGGAGACACGAGTAGTTAATATTAGCCATCTGTAGCTAACACAAGCTTTCACAAATGAAAAGGAGCCATTTAGCACTAACATGAAGTATGTGGCGCTAGGAAGAGCAAACTGGTGCTAACATGAGCTTTATGCAGCTAGCAGAATCCATCCAGAGCTAATATTAGCTATCTGTAGATAAAATGAGATATGAGCTAATGGTGGCTAATAGGAGCTAAGAAGATCCATTAGGAGGCGATATGAGCTACCTGTAGCTAACAAGTAGGAACCATTAGGAGCTAACAAACTACATGGAGCTCATAGAAGCCAACTGAAGCTAAGAGGAACTAAGGGGAGGCTTCAGGAGCTCATATGAGCTTTCTGTAGCTAACAGTGGTAAACATGAGCTATTAGGAGCTAACCTAAACTACCTGGAGCTCATAGGCGCTAACCCAAGCTTTCTGTAGCAAACAGGAGCAACAAGCCAAAGGAGCTAACAGGAGGTAGCAGGAGATTTCTGTCGCTAATGGGAGCTAAGAGGAGTTGTCAGGAGCTAATATGAGATATCCAGAGCTGAGAGGCAATAACTGAAGCTAATTGAAGGTAATAGGATGTGCTTTTCAGCAAACAAGAGACATGCGGAGCTAAAAGTCGCTAACAGGAGCTAAACATGAGTTTCTAATGCAAAAATATGACTTCATATAATGATTTAGTTTGCACTTGAAAAAAAAAGTAAAACATTTAAAACAGTTTCTAAACTGTTGAACTGTCCCTTTAACACCGTGCTGCCCCGTTGGCTGTCAGCCATCTGCTACCACGCTGCTAACACGCTGCTAACACACCTTAGGTCAACAGTTTAGCCTCTGTTCTGGAGCTGAGGTTAAGGTGTATTAACCTGCAGGTAACCATAGCAACAGCGATGATGTCGTTGGTCTGTGAAAGTAACCGACTGAACCTGATTGATTGATTTTAGCAGGAACCACGAGTTCATCTTAAAATAATTATGAGTGTCCAGCCAATCACAGCGCAGGACGTCCTGCTACACACACGGGTTGGTGTTCCTGTCGTTGTGGGGACTGTTGTGAACGGACACCGTCGTCAGGACTCAGACTCTGAACCGATTCTAAAACCACGTCTGGACCCTCAGACAGGTCTCCAAAGGTGAGAACCCAACACAGTGTCCCCACTTTCCAAAACACTAAACAAACAAACAAACAAACAAACAAACAAACAATAACAAATGCTGGTCCTCAGATACAGAAACACTCCAAAGTTCCTTCAAATTCAGTTCACGGCTGCTGATGAACGAGCGCCAGCCGAGTGACTTCAGCATCACCGATGACGCACGCTCGACTGAGGCCACGGATGTTAGCATGCTGCTGCTAATACCGACACACACACAAACACACACGTTTGTTCACCTAACGTTGTGGAAACTGTTGTTGACATAGTGTGTTGTTAGGACCTGGACCCTGAACCCAAAACTGGTTCTCAAACTGTGTCTGAACCCCCAAACAGGTCCTTCAAGGTTTGTTCCGTGTGAGAATAAGACTCAGTGTCCCACCTCTGAACACACACACACACACACACACACACACACACACACACACACACACACACCCCTCCACCGCTGCTTCAGATGCAGCTCGTGTCGCCGCTGATGTACGAGATGCACAAGCGCCGGCTGAATGACGCCAACGTCACTGATGACGCAAGCTGGAGTAAAGCACTGTGGGCTAGCATGCTGCTGCTAATACCCACACACACCAGCACCGGCCTAGCATAGCATGAAAACACACAAGCTGCTGGTGAGTCACGACTGCAGTGGGATGGAGGGGGGAGGGGCGACCATGGCAGCAGCTCGATAAAAATCCTCCTCACACACACACACACACACACACACACACACTCAGGGCTAAGTGGTGTAATGCTGTTAGCTCGTCGCTAACTCACTGTTGATGGGATTACAGAGTACTACTGCCTCGTCACCATCAGCTGCACTCAAACACAACACACACCGTTAACAGGCTGCAGAGCTTTATTCCAGAGACGCCGACATATTCCCACATACATGTTTGTTTGTTTGTTTGTTTGTTATATGAATTTATTATTGATACGTTAACATGTGATGATCAGCACCAGAGACTCAGAAATGAACCTCCATTTTTAAAAACAGAAAATGATGCTTTCAAATCGTTTTAGTAATTTTGATTTGAAAGTCGTGTATTTTGAAGTTTTGTCTAATAATCTCTAAATGCAGCGGACTTAAAGTTTGTGAGGATTTCAGTCGTAATATAATATTAAAAAGCTTTAATTAAAACATCGACACTCTTTATCTCAAGTTATAATGTTGATCTCACGCATTTGATTTGGAGAATCATAATTTTTTTACCATCTCAGAATTTTAACACAAAAGTCAGAATTGTTCTGGAGCATCTCCATCAGAGGAACATTTAGTTTCACGATGTGCTCCTCAGTCAGTGTCCAGTTTGTTAGGAACGGCGAGCTAGCCAACAGCTGACTGCTTCAGAGGTGCAGCTGAATATTGTGAAATGTAGATTAACATTTTCATCAAGAGGTCAGGTATGAGTAAGCTAACGCTAGTTGTTTCAGGGGTTTCGTTTGGTAATGCTAACCTGGCAGTGAATGGGTGGAAAAATGTAATCAAAGCTACGGTATGCTAAAGGTAATTGACTGCATCAACTAGAGCTAATAGCTTTTTCTTTAGCAAATAGGTGCTAGCAGGAGCACCAACAGCCAGTAGGAGCTATCTTGATCTACCTGAAGCTAAAAGAGGCTAAAATGAGCAAATAGGAGCTCACATGAGGTAGCAAGAGCCAATAGAAGCTAATAGGAGCTGACAGGAGGTAACAAGAGCTAACTGGAGCTAAAATGTGTTCAAAGAAGCTAACCACAGCCAAACAGAGCTAACAGATGCAAATAGGAACTAGCAAGAGTCACTGAGCGCTAACAGCAGAACGTTCGTCTGAGGGTCTGTGTGACATAAATTTCATTACCTGGTTTTTTAGTGAACTGGAGCTAAAAGGAGTCTTCAGCAGGTAACAGGAGCTAACTGGAGATAAGTTGTGTTGACAGGAGCTAACAGGTGCAAACCAGAGCCGGCTGAAGCTAACAGGAGTTTATGTGTCTGCAAGGGTCTGAGTGACAGAACATTTGTCAACCAGTAGTTTGTTAGAGCTGCGGGTGTTTTGTAATGTTTTGTATCTTCAAACACCTTTTTTTTCTCCGGTGCTCAACAGAAGCCACTGACCTGCTGCTCTGATGTTTACATGAGAAGGTATCAAGCTCTGAATGGAGGAATGTAAAATGAGAATGGATGGAGTGGAAGGTATCCATGAAGAAGCCAAACTAACCTTTAAAACTGGATCTTTTTAGCACCTTTGCACTCAGATTTACAGTAATCACGTGTGAAGCTGCAGGAATCATGACAGGGTTCGTCCAGGTGAGAAGCTGCGAGCAGGTGGTGCAGGTAGAACATCGCCACGCTCTGAGAGGCGTTGTCCAACACGTGGTCGGTTCACAGCTCAGAGTAAAACAGAGACAGAAATAGAGCCGCGGCTGCAGTTAGCACGCTAAGCTGCAGCGCTACAGTTAGCAAGCTAAGCTGGCTAATCCGGGGTAAGTCACTGGGCTAAGTACTGACATGCTGAAGGCCTGACAGGCTGACAACAGGGCTAATGACAGAGCAGGAGCTACTTCATCACCATCACCATCATCATCATCGTTGTTATCGTCATCATCATCACTCCCACATAATGAAGTGATGCTTAATATTTCTTCACGCTTCATTACGTTAGCATTGTTAGCATTAGATAAACGGGCAGATGAACTGACTAGACATGAACTGATGCAGCACAGTCTCTGCTCAGGTGGACCTGAACGTCTACAGTCTGACAAAAAACAACAACAAACATCTGACTTCATGTTTAATTATAGGTCGCTGAATTTTTATAGGTGATTGCTTCCTGATCCTCAGGTAACATATTTGGCTCGCCTCGCTATGATCCACCGCCAGCTGGCTGAGGATCCGTCGAGACGCGTCCATCACACTGGATTCAACCAGCTTTAATTAAGGTCCAAAGATTCTTTACACAACAGCACAATGTAGAAGGAATGAATGATCTACAGCTGAATCTGACAGAGCCACGTTTGAGCCAAATGGTCGATTTCCAAACTGCTTTGAACTAAAACCAGGCGAGCTGCTGTTTGACGAGGTACATCTGAAATCTCTGATTAGTTGAACATGTCTCATATACAAATAGCTCATTGTCTGGACGGAAAACAAGTCTTCTCCACGTCTCAGTTCTCCTGCAGACTGCATCAGGTTGTCCTCCAGGATTTCTCTACACTCTGCTGCATTCATTCACCCTCTACCTTCACAAGCCTTCCAGGCTGCTGCTGAGAAGATCCCCACATCATGATGCTGCCACCGCCGTGCTTCATCATGACGCTGCCACCACCGTGCTTCATCATGATGCTGCCACCGCCGTGCTTCATCATGATGCTGCCACCACCGTGCTTCATCATGATAACATCTAATCTGATGGACAAAAGCTCCATTCTGGTCTCCTCAGACCAGAGAACCTTCTTCCAGGTGACTTCAGTCTCCACATGTCTTCTGGTGAACTCTAGTCCAGAATTAATGAGGTTTGTTTTTTTTTCAACTCTTGCAAAAACTTTTCTTTAATATTTTTGTATTATTTTTGATTCTATTTTATCTAATTCTAGGTTTGTATTTATATTTCTTGTCTGGGTTTTTTTCAGGCTTCATGTTCATCTCTCTGCTGTAAGGTGTGAATTTTACTGGGAAGGGATCGATAAAGTTTGTCATTGCAAACCTGCAGCCAGTTAATCAGTCAGTAAATCAATGGTGCAGGTGTACAGACGCAGGCAGGTAAAAGAAGGACCTGGACATTCAGTTCCAGGTCTGTCCGGCTGCCAGGAGCCTCACTGACCTCCAACAGACGCTTCCTGCCAAATGCTAACGTAGCCGATCTGAGTTTAGCAGCAGGTCGACTGGCCCACATACCTGAGAGAGCTCACCTGTGATGGATGACTCAGAGCCGGGGTCAACGAACTCCAGCCGAAGGCCTGTGAGCAGACCGTCTGCTTCCTTATTCTGATTATCAGCATTACTGCCGTTGTTGTTGTTATTAGACAGCAAATGATTGTGTTTATCAAAGTCAATATGAAACGTTCAGCAAACAGCGAACAACCGCATTCAGGATCCCATTTATCACATTATTATTATTATTATTATTATTATCACCTCCACATACTATCATATACACTAATTATTATTTATTATTATTATTATTATTACTATGTACATGTTTACTCTGTCTCTGTGTAAACTCTTCCTGCAATTCAACTGAAAACAAAACATTCAAAATGACTTTCATCACGTGACTGTCGGTTGACTTCCTGGCTCCGTTTGCTCAGCATTGTATTTTATCATTTTGCAGACTCTCATCAGATTAAAGGATTTATTTTTGGCACATTTTCAAATGAATCGTAGAATCAGGTGATTCTGATGACGATAAATCAGACGACCAGTTCAAGGACTGTTGGAAAGCTGAAGATTTGATGCTTCTGTCTGTTCTGGTGACGTTTAAATATTTCAGGGTTCAGGAAGTTAAGAACATAAATAACGCTGCGATCGATGCTGGACCTCCACATGACACCGTTTTACGCTCAGAGTGGATCAGAAACCAAGATGGCCGCTTCAGGTTTGTTTTGTTGCTTTTCTACGACCAACAAAACCTTTAATGTGAATTAGAGAACTTTAACGTATTTACATAAATGTCAGAATGCTTGTTCAGCACGTGAATGACCACATTTTATAGCATTTCTAATTATATCAGGAGTGGTTTGATGGTATTTTAATGTACTTTACAGCATGTTTTAATCATATTCAAGGTGTGTTCATGAAACCTGAACGCATATCAGGTGTTTTCACAGGATTTTAATGAACAAGCGAGGGTCCTCACAATTATCAGGTGTACAGTATGTTTTATAGCGGTTTAAAGTATATTAGAGTGTTTTTAAAGTATCTAAATAAATGTCAGAATGCTTGTTCAGCACGTGAATGACAACATTTTATAGCATTTTATAGCATTTCTAATTATATCAGGAGTGATTTTATCAGAATCAGAGTCTGGTTATTGTCATTGTACAAAGAAAGCACAATGAAATGTGAGCGTACATCAGAGCATTCATTGTGTTGTAATGTACAAGCGACGGTTTTTATAATAGTTAAGTGCACAGCATAATATTTTATAGTGGTTTTGCGGTATTTTAATGTACATTTCAGTTTACTGACAGCATGTCAGTGAACAATCAGGTTTTTACAGAACTTAAATGTGCATTAAAGTGTGTTTACAGCTTTTATATGAAGACGAACTGATTCCTTCACGTGTTCCTCTCCAGCAGCTCGTCCAGAACCAAACTCTGCTGAACTTTCAGCCACTTCCACTGTTGGTGTGTCAGAACGAAGCAGCTGCTGGCGTTTGTTACACAACATGGCGGTCAGGACGTCCTGGACAGCACACGGGTTATTGATCGCTGATGTTCCCTCACAAGCAGAATATTCAGAGAGCAGAAGCACAGCGGCCTCCACGACGAACGCAGCTTCAAATAGAGAAGAAGAAGAAGAAGTTTGTCTGAACTCCGCCTGACCTTCTGCTGAATCACAGTTTCACTCTGACGCACTGAAACCGCGACTGAAGCAACACCACAGACCTCCAGGACACACTTTCTCCAAAGGATCCACCGTGGGAGTGTTTCTACAGCTCCACAGCTTTACTTAGCATTTTATTGTACATTAGAGTGTTTTAATGCACATTTGACTGTTTTTAGATGTAAAATATATGTCAGTATTCTAACATAAATTAGTTTTCACAGTAGTTCAACATCTTTAGAAGTTTGTATAGTTTTTAAACATATTCTAGAGTTTCTGATTGAAGCATTTATTGAGTATTTTAATGTAAATGACTGTTTTTATAAGAAGCTAATGAGCCGCTGACGTCTGCACTCCTGGTTGACTCCAGACACGTTCATGTTTTTACAAGTTTCATGTTTCTGTCGTCGTATCCGTGCATCAGACGAAATGTCTTCAAGTGTTTTATTATTCACGTTACAAACAGAAAGAACGGACCGACGAATCAGCCGATCCATGTTCTGATCCAGAATCCAAACTCTCCTCTCCAGAACACCTGGAACCAAACCTGGAGATACTAATAGAACCCTGGAACATTATCTGGACCCACAGAAGGAGACCGTTCAAGGACCGCTGAGGTCACTTCCTGTCTGCAGAGGATCTCAAAGGAAGTTCAGTTTATAGAGTCTGAATGTGACGGAGGAGAGGAGGAGGCGAGAGAAGGAGACGAGGAGGCAGGAGAGGAGGCAAGGAGACGAGGAGACGAGAGTTCAGTCAACAGGATTAAAAGATTACAGGAGACTCCCGTTAATCTGAGTCCACGTGGTGACAGGATGATGATGTCACACTTGGCCGCCGCATTTCACACACACACGCACGCACGCACACACACACACACACACACACACACACACACACACACACACACACACACACACACACACACTGATCAGCTCTGATCAGATCAATCAGTCTGACTGAAATCAGATCAATTTTGCACTCACTGACACCCTCGCAGTCTTCCAGGACCCTTCCAGGACCTTTCCAGGACCTTTCCAGGACCTCTGTGCTTCCTGTCAGTGAAGCCTGGATCAAATCCAAGGACCATCAAAAGTTTCCAGGACGATGGAACGTCCTCAGTGATCCTTGGAACCCTGTGCAGGTTCTTCCAGGACCTCTGGAACCCGTTCAAGGACCACGACAACTCGCACATGAATCAGTGAAGCTTCCATCCTCTTCCAGAACCCCTGGACATCCCACTCAAGGATCCAACCTGAACTTTGGAAACACTTCCAGGACCACGACAACCTCTTTAACGAAACCTGGAACATTATCAAGGCCACCTGAAAGTCTTCAAGGATCAACAGCACTCTGTCCAGCAACCTTGGAGATTCTCCCATGATGCTGGAGTCTGTTCTGTCACACAGATCAAGGACCTCTGGCACCTTTTCAAGGACCACGAAGGCCCCTCCAAAACCCCTGGAGCCTCCTCCAGGACCCCTTGCAGACAACATGGAAACCATCAAATATCTCTAGAACTTTTTCTAAGGACGACGAGGAAATCTTCAAGGATCTCAGTAACATCCTGAAGGTCGTCCTGAACCCACTCAAGGACTCCTGGACCACCTCCCAGAATCCTGGAACCTTTCAAGGACCCTACAGATATTCTCATTGACCTTTGGAAGGTTCTCAAGACCCTCCAAGAACCACTTCAAGAACCTCAGGCACCTTGTAAAGGATCATTAAAACACTGTCAGGAACCTGTGGAGTGCTCAAGGACCTCCAGAACCCACTCAAGGACCTCCTTGAGCCTCCTCTGTCCAGTTAAACCTGTTTAACCTTCAAAATGAAGCAGAGAAATAAAATGTTGATGTTTGTCTCAGACTGAGGATGGACGTGGACCAGAACCAGAACCAGAACTTAAACATGAACCAGAACTAAAACCAGAACCAGGAGGAGCAGCCAGAACAAAATGTCCTCACAGAGACAGAAACACACAGAACGTCCTGATGTGAAGGACGAGTTTTATAACCACAGAAGAAGAGTGTGTGTGTGTGTTACTGTGTGTGTGTGTGTGTGTGTGTGT
>NW_007578586.1:36226-41228 GCF_000690725.1 Stegastes partitus
CAGCCAACGTGATCAGAGCGAGACCGTCTGTTTCCTGGACCAAACATCAGTTATTAAAGTCTGTGATCAATAAAAACCTCAAAAACCAGCCAGAGCACTGAAGTATCAACCATCAATCAATAATCAATAATCAATAGAAGCCTGTCGTAGAGCTCTGTGGGGATGTCTGCTGGTTTTAACATATTGATCAGTTAAAACGACGTCTTTGTGTTTTTGAAACTTGAGTGTTTTCTATGAGATAACGAGTCGTAAATCAGATCTGAACGTTCAGCTCGTTAAGAGAAGCCAGTGTTGAGTCTTTTGGGTCTCATCGGCGTCGGCTGGAGGCTTCTGTCCTCTTGGCTGCGACGGCGCTCCGATAAATCAGCAGCCGTAACCTTTACAGTGAAATGTGAGAGCGCAGCCTTTTCTCCGGTTCTCCGTGATTTAGGTCCTCGTCTCTGAGAACGTCGGGACCTTTTCCGTCCGGTCGGTTCCCACCGTGAGAACAAGACCTTTTCCAGGTGAGTCCTTCTGTTCGCGCTCAGCGCTTTGTCTTCGGACTCCACGGAGGAAACCGAGGCAACGACAAGCGCTGGATCTGTGCTAGCGTAAATAACCGGCTCTGGTGTGAAGCCATAAAGTGTCAGAGAACACAGAAGAAGACACGAAGAAACAAAACAGGTCTTCAAATGTGAGGCTTTAAAGGAAACGCTCGGCTAAAGACGAGACGAGAAGATTAAACGATGAGAAATATGACGGGACGAGCTAAACGATACGATGGGACGAGATAAAACGAGATCAAAGTGACGCGACAGGACGAGATACAACTAATCAGCTGATAACAATCAATCACAAACAGCATCTATCAACGTATTACTTTATGGTTCCAGCTAGTGATGCACGACATATCAGCAAGCACATCGGTATCGGCCGATATCAGCGTTTTTTCCGACATATCGTATCGGTCCGATGAACACATGCAGCCGAAGACTGTCTAACATCAGCGTCTCTACGTTTGATATCGCTGCTAATTCACAGATGCTTTCACTTAAATGGTCCTTTAACGTTAAATATGTTTAAACATGTTTTACTTTAGTCATAAAGAACACCATGTGGTCTAACTGGGCTTCTTCTGAATAGTTTCTCACGGTGCTACTTAAACTCATTTCTCTGCGTAAACAAAAATTGATTATCGACATCGGTGATATCGGTTATCAGCGATATCAGAAGTCTTAATATCGGTATCGGCCAGAAACGTGAATATCGTTCATCGCTAGTTCCAACTGAAGAGGAAACAACCAGCAGCTGTTGATGTAAACAGACAATCAAGCAGCGGCCCAATCAACACCGATGTTATGAAACGCAGAAGAAGCCGTGCTCTGATTGGACGGCAGCGTCAACCATGTGACCGCGCTGAGTTCAGGTGCATCGGAATGCGAGAAGCTGTGCGTGACCCTGAACGCACCACAGCAACAACCAGCAGCTTCACTCCTGAACTCCGTCAGCTGAGGCTCGTCAATGATCAGCTGGCCGACGCCTTAACGAGAAAACTCGTTAACCTGTCGTTCTAACGGCCTTCCTGCCTGGACTTTACTGTCCAGTCATTTGTTTATAAACCACCTGAACTGTTACGACACAAATAAAGTTTATTAGAAAACGAAAACACTTTGTGTCGTCATTGTTCATGTTTACGATGTGACACCGGTTTGGTCCAAGTGTTCGGTTCCTCAGATCCAATCGGAGCAACGCCGGTTCTGATCCGATTATCGATGATCAAAGTGTTTCTGAACCTCAGTCTGTTCATTTCTCCGTCACACAGGTGTGTAGAGGAGGAACGTGATCGGTAGCAAGATGCTAATGAAGCTAACTTACAATCATTTCCTGATCAGTAATTGGCAGCATTATCAATCAATCATCAATTAGTGGGTAACTCTGCTGTGTTTGGGTTGTAGTCAACAGTTAGTCTGAAACACCTGAGCTCTGGTTGGAGGTCCTGAACCTCCTCAGAGTCTCTGTCATGGTCCTGTTGCTGCTAAACTCCCACAATGCTCTCTGCTGCCACCATGAGCTGTAGTCTGTTGATGCCTCCTCTGGTCGCCACCTGGTGGAACAACCAGGTACTGCAGCTGGTCTACGATGCGTTTACTGACATCGCAGGTTTCTGACCTCTAACTCTACCAGAGTTTCACAACAAGGTTCCACCTACAGAACATCAAGGAACAACGAGAAGAACTCATCAGCCGTCAAGAACATCCAGCGGATCGATTTTAAGAACTTTGATGAACTTAAAGTTTGTCTTATCAGGGAAATGGAATCAGACCGGGACGAGTTCAACCCGACCAGGACACCTCTGGTAGGTAGAACATCACCGGGCCATAACATCATCAGTTCTACCAAACAGCGTCATCACCTGAGATCTTTCCATCAGACCTGGGTTTAGTTTGGTTCTGACACTAACGAGCTGGCTACGGTGGTTTGGGTTAAACTCCTCCCTCATGTTTCCATGGTGACGACTCTGCCATAAATCCTTCATTCACTTATTCACAAGAAGTTCTATCGAGGTTTGTGTTCATCCCAGAGAACATAGGAGGAACCGGGTCGGCCCAGAACCAGGACCCGGCTGCACCACGCCGTGTTGTCACAGTTAACGCTGTAAATGTGAGACACGTTCAGCTTCTCACCGTTTGTTTATTAGTAAACATCAGGCGCCGTAACACAACCTGACTACACACAGACACACAACCTGACTACACACAGACACACAATCTGACTACACACAGGCACACAACCTGACTACACACAGGCACACAACCTGACTACACACTGGGAGCCAATCAGCCCAACCTGCTGCTGAAGCCCCGCCCCCTTCCATTCAGCTCTAGGCCTCATGGGAAATGGAGTCCGGACGTGTGTGTGTGTGGTTCCTCACCTCCTCCGTTCTTGTAGCACAGGTAGGGGAACCTCCACACGTTCCCGAGTCCGACTGCGAAGCCCACGCAGGACATGATGAAGTCCATCTGCCGGGTCCATGTTTCCCGCTCCTGGTATCCAGGCCCCGCCCCCGTGGCCACGCCCCCTTTCTTGTCCGGTCCGGCAGCACCGACCACCACGCCTCCGGACCCCGACGCCAGGCCGCCGTTAGCGGCCGCAGGAGGGTAGCCGCCGCCGCCGCCGCCGCCGCCGCCGCCGTTGGACAGCAGGAGGGGGCTCTTCTTGGTCTCCTCCAGGAGAACCAGCGAGCAGGACGACGCCGGCAGGGCCTGCTTCTCCATCAGGAACCCGTCCAGAACCAGGCACCAGGGAAGAACCGGTCAGGCACAAATCTGGAACCAGCAGGAACCAGTGAAGAACCAGGAACCAGTCGGTCTAACAGGGTCCCAAGTTCTCCGTCTGTCTAAATTCCCTCAAAGTCCTTCAAGTTTGTGTCTTGTTTATGTTTCAGAACCAGTCAGAACCCGTCCAGAACCAGGAACCAGGGCAGAACCAGTCAGCTACAAGTCTGGAACCAGCCGGTCTGACAGGGTCCCCAGTTCTCTGTCTGCCTAAATTCCCTCAAAGTCCTTCAAGTTTGTGTTCAGAACCAGTCAGAACCCAGTTCACAACCAGTAACGGACCGGTCCAGTCGGTCAGTATCTAAAGTTCAGCTTCAGTCCCTGTAAACCTGACTCCTGCTCTGGTTCGGTCCTCCAGGTCTCACCTTGTGTTCTCAGAACCAGTCGGAGCGGCAGGTTCGGCTCGGTTCTCTAATCTCAGTCCACTTGGTTCCACTCGAATGAATTCAGATCGGAAAAGGCAGAAAACACAAACCAGTCTTAGGAGGAATCTGGAGACATTTCTTCTCCAAACCGGGAAAAAATTCTAAAAACAAAAACCGAGAAAATAAAAAAACAGAAAAAAGGAGAAGCACCGGAACCGGACCGCGACCTTCAAAAACAATCCACGAAACACTTGAATGTGAGTCTGAAGAATCGCATGGAGTCACGGAGGAGACGGAGGCCTGCTGGGCGGCGGAGCGGACCGGGCACCGATTCTCACCGTTATTATTCCGCTAAGTGAAGCAGCGGAGCGTCAGTCCCGGCGGCGGGCGGCGGGCGGCCGGTGCGGCGGGCGGCGGAGGAGGCGCTGCTGCAGCTCCATCCAGGAGGAGAGAAGAGAGGAGCGGAGGGAGCCGAGTCCCGGTGTCGAGCTGTCAGGTCCGGTGCTGCGGGGCTTTAACGGGCTGCTGCGGGCCGTCGGTGCGTCGCGCGGTCTGTCCGTCCGGCGGCCGGCGGCGGCTTTAAAAGGAGACGCGGCAGCCCGGAGTGACGTCACACGCACGGCCACGCCCCCTCACCTTCACCACCCCCCGTATACCTCTGTCTCTGACGTCATGGGGTCCCCCCCAAGTACGCACGCGCACAGAGGCATCGATAGCGGCTCCGGTCCGCGAGTGGCGGTCAGTATGGAGGACCAGTGGTGCCAAGATTTAAACCAATCAGCTTCATTCTAATGAGCTCCGGTAACAGACTGACTCTATGTTTCACTCTGTTAACCAATAAAACCGCTGGGTCACGAAGACGCAACGACGTCAGCAAACTAATTCATTTAATTAGAGAATAAAAATAAGGATGTGAGCATGGTTAACGGGACACAAACAAACCTGCACCAACAAACTGCTGAGTTCTGGTTTAAAGACAACATGGACCTGGACTCTGTAAAGTGTTAGAAAAGTGTTGTGGTTGTTTATTTTAATTGTGTTATTAACAATCTGACGAGTTTTGGTTTGAGAAAACAAAACTCCTTTAATAAAACCCAATGAATTCTGGTTCTGTCTGCGGTTCTGTCAGGTAGCCGACACTCACCTGTTACAGCGTCAGTCAGGTGACAACCTGAGAACAGGGCAGTGGTTAGGGAGGGATCTGACTAACACCTGGAAGTGACTGAAGTGTCCATATACACAACCAAGGGGTGATTTAGGGTCCCAGGTAACACCTGGAGCTGCGTGGTGGGTCCTGACTAATACCTGGAGCTGCATGGTGGT
>NW_007578586.1:41398-43021 GCF_000690725.1 Stegastes partitus
TGGTGGTGGACCCTGACTAACACCTGGAGCTGTGTGGTGGGTCCTGACTAATACCTGGAGCTGCATGGTGGTGGACCCTGACTAACAGCTGGAGCTGGTCGCTGGCTGCTGACTGATGCTCAGAAATAAACAGGAACTTTCTTATACTTATACTTATATCTTATATTCTTATAGTTCTTATATTTATATGTACATTTTTTATTTTTTATTTTTTCCTGTCTCGTATATGTGTACCTCTGTTGAATGCTGCTATCAACGATGTGAATTTCTCCACTGTGAGATAAATAAAGGCATATCTTATCTTATCTTATCTTAACTGCTGGAGAAGATTTGGGCTGCAGCTAATACCTGGAAGGTCTTGCTCACCACATGGCAGGCAGCTGGTGCTTGTGTGGAGGGTCCTGGCTGATTCCCGGCAGGGCTTTCAACAGATTCCTGCAGATTCAGGCCCAGTCTGGTTTTTGTTGTTCCTAAAACCAGCACTGTGTTGGAACTGGGACCAGTGAGGAGCTGCTTCTCTGAGCTTCAGGCTGGAAACCAGTGAAGCTCCAGCACTAAACTGGTCACTGTCGCCCCCCAGTGGCTCCACGTTTACCTGCAGCAGCTGTACGGAGGCTCAAAGTGTCCAAAATGTATTGAAACAAGAGATCAATAATAAATGAATTCATTTCATAAGTTGCTAAAAAAGAGTCAATATTGTCTGAAAGAAATGTGTGAATGCAACGTGTTGCACGTATTATGTGACTAAATTGTTATTTTCACGACAACAGAATTCACTTTTATTATTTCTTAAAATGTTTAATGTTGTGTTTTATTTAAATGTTGTTTCATGAAAAAGCTTTATTATTGTTATTGTTGTTATTTGTCTTTTGTAAACAATCGCAGCTTTCATTTCATGAAGTAATTTTAATTCATTTTAATAAAACATTTAATAAATAAATAAGTAACAGGGTCATTTATTGCATTCACAGGACAATATGTTTTAAAGAACTTGTACAAATGACGTGTTTGTCGTGAAGCCATTTTTATTTCATGTTGTGCTGTTTTCAGAAATTCTTTAATTAAAAAGTTCCGTTTATTTGTTATAAAATGGATTCAGGGAACTAATAAAGAACTGATCTTCAGTTTAAATTACTTACATGTGGCTTAAGTTTCACCCACGATGAACGCTGAAAACAACAACAACAAAAAATATGATTACAGTTTTTTTAGCTTCCATTTTGGTATTTTTTTATGTTAAGCAAAATATGTACATGTGTGAAAGCAATGAAATACAGACGTGGACAAATTAATTGGTACACGTCGGTTAATGAAAGAAAAACCCACAACGGTCACAGAAATAACTGGAATCTGACAAAAGTAATAATAAATAAAAATCCTATGAAAATGAACCAGTGAAGATCAGACGTTACTTTTGAACCGCGGTTCAACAGAATTACTTAAAACATAAACTCATGAAACAGGTCTGGACTAAATGATGGTCCCCCCAGAAAAGACTGAACATAATGTGACCACAGGGACACGTTCAATCAAGGTGTGTCCTCTAATCAGCATCACAGGTGTCTACAGACGTGTAACCAGTCAGTGGGCCTGTTTATAGGGTTACAGGTGGTCACTGTGCTG
>NW_007578586.1:44161-45166 GCF_000690725.1 Stegastes partitus
TGTTTTCCAGCAGGGGGCGCTGCAGCACAAACAGAACAAACTCCTGAAGCTCCTGTTTCCTGTTTGTCCTCGTTTGCAAGCTGTAAACAACAACAACAACAACAGTGTTGATTCTGTTGGAGTCACAGAGAGAAAAGTTTTATTTCACAATAAAACGTCAGAAAACGTTTGGTCACAGTGAAGCCGTCTGAAGGCAGCGCGGTGAAGAGAAAACATTCTGTTGGAGTGAAACAGTCAGACAGGAAACAGCTCAATAGCACCAGACACTGAGGAGGAAATACTGTACACTTTCAAAATAAAAGCCCAAGGTCACTTCAGTGTTGCTTTTGAGGCACTTTGGTGTTTAACGGAAACGTTTCCTGAACATTAACGGAATCATTTAGAGAAAACAAACGAGGCTTTTTGTGTTCAAGTGTTAAAGAAGCTGAAATAAAGACGATTAAATAAAAACATTGAAAGTCGTAACAATCAGGTCACAAAGACGTTTCTAACTTCTGAGTGAATTCTGTCGTTTAAACAAACGAGAAATGTTCAATGAAAAGTGTGAAATGAAGAAACGCTGCGAAATCTTACGAACCAGCTGAAGGAGACAAACGACTGAAAATCAGCTTAACATGAAAAATAAAAAACCTGAAAGTCATAAATACACGCTGTTAAATACTGTCGCTACGTAAATGTTTCAAAAACGTGTAACGCTGATATTTTATTATTATCTCAACGTTAGTTCCTCATTTCCTGTAACTTTCTGACATTAATCTTTTCTTTCTGCTCGACGTTTTGGTTTCCTGGTTTATTGATTATTTGGTAGAAATATTTCGACGCCTTTTTGCTCCACATGTTAAAAACAAACGTACAAAACTTGAGGTCATCATGACGTCATAGTTTCTGGTTTATCTTCTGCGATACGTGGTTCTGTTGGAGTGTTTCTGTCTCCTGTACAACAACTAAAACGTCTAACGTCGTTAATATTAATTAGTCTTTGTTTTCTCCCTTAAAGACGTTAAA
>NW_007578586.1:47161-56014 GCF_000690725.1 Stegastes partitus
AACATAACTGTGAGACTCTCTGGCGGCTAATTTAATGTTAACGACACAAATATTCAGATTTTATTGAATCAGTTTGTGTTGCTGTGAACGTTTTCCTGGAATCAGACGAATGACAGCAGAGAAAGAAACGAAGGTTCTGAGACTTTACTGATTAGTTTCCAGTTTATGATCCACAAATCTGTGAAATCAGAAATCAATGAGTCGATTGATCTTTTGTTTTTTTATCATTTAAAGACATGAAAACTCTCAAATGTTCATGATCTGACCTGAACCGGTTCCTTTAAATAAAGACTTTCAGATGTTCTGCTTTCACTCATAAACAAAGTCGTTTATGTGTTTTTATGTTTTACGTCTTCTTCAAAAAGCCTTCGACGGATCAATTCAATCACAACCAGGAGGATCAATCATTAATCATTAAATAAATCAGAGAACTGTTGTAACTTCATGCTCATGTATTAAGTTTATAGATCAGAAATCTATAACGGTCTATATATGAATATTATAATAATGTCATGAAATAACATTTTGTGTCCGTTTCCTTTAAAACGTTTGATTTTCTCATTAATGAAAATGTTCAGAAATAAACAGAAAATTATTAAAATGAAGTCACTGAATTAAACGTATGAATAATAACCACAGAATTAAATTAAGGTCGTGGAGTTATTTCTACATTTTAACTCAATGTTTTTATTTGTGTGTCTGAACGTTCTGACCTCAGAATAAATAAATAAACACATAAATAAATAAACACACTCATGTATAAATAAGTCCTGACAGACGCCCAAAGCGTTCCACATTAAATCTAATTTAAAATCACATTTATAAATCAGTAAATATTAAGTCTTATTTTTGTTGCGTCACGTTTTATTTTTAACAATTTTTGTGTCATTTCTGGATTTTTCTTTTTTTAATTTGGTCTTTTTTATATTTTATTTACAGAATAAAACACGTAGAAGAAACTCAATTATACACATTTAAATGATGAAATAAGATTTTATGATCAGTTTTAATCATTTTTTAAAAATCAAATTCATACAAAAATATTATCAAGTTCATTTATTTAATGTCGGTTTTTATGTTCGACTTATTTTAAAACTGTAAAATGAAAAAATACTTTTTAGAAACTCCTACAAAACAATAGTTTATAATTAGCTTTACTAATGAACTCTCGTGGTTCCTGTTCAGTCGTTTTTCTCTTGTCGAGCCGTTCGAGGCTCTTTTCTTCCTGTTTGTTGGTTTTTCTTCACAGAACTGAATCATCTCACGAGAAGCTTTTCAACTTTCTGAGAAGAACAAAGTGAACGTTTCAGAAAAAACCCGTCGATCTCATGATTCACATGAAATAACGACGGCTTTCTCTCCACGACTTTATTCTCCAGGATTTCTAGAAAGTTCATAAAAATAAAAGCACAGAAACAAACTGCTTCCTGTCGTCGACCTACAAATTAAGACAAACTCCAGAGTGTTGAGTCCAGGTCCTCGTTTATAGAAAACTTTACCAAAGGAAGTATTTACAGAGTCAGAGGCATCGAGAGGAACCAACAATCAATCAAGTGCAAACAACAGAGCAGAGGCCACCAGAACCGGACCAGAACCCCGAACCGGATCCTGGTGAAACAACCAAAGTCCTCCGAGCGGAACCAGAACGTCCGCGTCTCACAGGATCCGGTTTCAAACGGCCAGCAGGTGGCGCCGCAGAGACACCGGCAGAAATACAGACGAACCAGGAAGCAAACGAGAAGAAAAACAACAAAATGTTTTTGAAAAACGGAGAAACGACGCGTTTCGTTTGTTTACTTGTTGTTTTAGTGACGAGAAATAAAACGACGTCTGTGTTTGTTTTCTCAAGAACAAATCAAATCATGACGTCATTCTGGCGTCTCTCGGCTTCCAAACTAAATAAATAACTAAACGAAATTTGGTCGTCTTCGTATTTCTGGGTGAACTCTGCAGCTTCCTGCTCCTCGTTCAGAACAACCCACAGAACCAACGTCCCGTTAAATAAAACAGCTCATATATTAATATTATGTCCAGACAGACAAACTGTCAGCCAGACGAATCCATTTCTCTCTTTTTTTTTTCCTTTTTTTTTTAAATACAAAAAACAGAAAAAGCAAAATAATATATTATTTTCTCTTTTCCTTCAGACGACAAACCACCTTCTATTCCGATGACCGTGAAACAGAAAAACTATTAAAACATCTTCTTACGTTTTGGGAGGTTTGGGTTTTTTGTCTCCACGTCGAGCTGCAGGAACATTTTAGCATCAACGGATCGAAAACACGAAACTTTAGAACCTATAAAACAGCAGCTAACGTAGGCTTTCCTAGGCTAACACAGAGACTAACGTTAGCTTGTCTAGGCTAACACAGAGTTAGCTTGTTTGTGAACTGTGGGAGCCACATCTGTTGGAGAAATGCTTCCAACACAATGTTCATAACAATGTTAGCTAGTTTAGTATAAAGTCAGCATGCTTAAGCTAATAATAGCCGGTTTAGGATAGCATAGCAGCTAACATTAGCTGGTTCAGGATAATGTAGCAGCTAACATTAACGGGTTTAAACCAATGTTAGCATATTTAGGCTAACAAATGTAGTTTTGGTTAGCCCACTGCCACAGCTAATGTTAGCTTATTTATCAACTGAGATAGCTGCATCTACCCACAGCATTAGCTTTGTATAAGGCCAACATTAGCTTTATTAGGCTAAACTTAGCTTATTTAGGAGGGCAAACCGGCTAACACTAGCTCATTTAGGATGCATTTAGCTGGTTTAGTTCAGTCGTTTGGGAATCAGATCTGTTGTTCAGAGTTTCTGGTTCTGTGGCGTCTCCACGCAGCAACAGAACAAACTAAATTCATAGAGAACATGTTCATAGTTCTACAGACAGTAAACAACACAAACCGAAGATAAGCGCAAAGACCAGCTTCCTGTGTTAGCGCCACTCGCTAGCTGAACCGACTCTCTTTGGATTTGCAGACGTCTTTTTGGACTTTGGGAAAAACCGATAAACATTTTTCACCATTTTTTGACGGTTTAGAGACCAAACAATGAAACAATGAGTCCAGAAGACGACGGCTCGCTGCAGCTCGAACAGACACGAAGAAGACAAAAAACGTTCCTCCCAAAGCGACCGACACCAAGAAGCAGCTCGACATGCGAGACACGACTTCCTCCGTCATGTCGACCCGACGCCGACGGAAACATTCAGGACGCAGGACGTTCCTTCGACAGAACTTTCCTTCGACGAGACGCTCTGTCGACGGAACAGCCCTACGAAGGGACGTTCCTTCAACAGGATGCTCCTTCGGCAGAATGTCCCTACGAAGGGACATTCCTTTGACAGAACTTTCCTTCGACAGGACGCCTGCAGCGAAGCAGTTTTTGGTGACAACAGAAAGATGAGAGTAAAGTTTGGGCTCATTCGTCTCAAGGTGCTCCGACACCCAACAATCGTATGGCTTCTGTACAGATGAGAGGAAAAAGGCACCGAACACAAACAGTCCGACTGCAGAGTCACATCTTACACCAGCGAGAGGACACCAGAACCACGGCCGACCCGTTTTCACTGTGCAGCTGAACGAAGCCCGATTAGCTACGGCTGTAACAGTCGGTGTGTTTGAGCGGATTCACTGCAGATATTTTAACCGTTTGTTGTTTTTTTTCTCTGCTGAAGCGAAAACGTACTTAAAAACGGCGACACCAGCGTTTGGACGCGATGAACGTTCGTCTCCGGCTGAATTCATGAGACGTTTTTCTAGAAATAAGACAAACAGTTTTTCTCCAGTGGATAAATGAAATAAATCAGATATGTGACATTTATATATATATGAACAAAATGTGTATTTACATGTTGTAATGAATCAACAGATTACGACTTTAATAATGAGGTCATTTATATAAACTCATCTTGTAAACGTTTATCGTGCCACGTTTTAATTTGTCACTTTAAATGTATTAAAGCTACTTTTTGAGATATTCCTAAATCGTTAAGTTTATGGTTTGCAGAATGTGTCATAGACTGTATGAAAGATGGACGTAGCTGCCGTGACGTCACCCGTTGGTTTCTGCACTGAGAACATGAAGCCAGGGTTTTGCTACTTCCTGGTTGACATCTTGGATTTTTGGAGCCAGTGACGCAAAAATCGTGGGAGGGGGGCGGAGCCATAGGAGCAGCGATTGGTCAGACGGATTGAGAGGCGGGCCCTCTCTGCCCCGCCCACATTTACCGCCTTCTGCTCGCTTCGTCTGTTTGGTCGCTGCCGACTATCAATCAAGCCAGCCACGCCCCTTTGCCCCGCAACATGTTTGGCTTCATTTTTCAGGGCCGGTTGCTACGTCCATCTTTTATACAGTCTATGGAATGTG
Source organism: Stegastes partitus (assembly GCF_000690725.1). Classification (NCBI taxonomy): domain Eukaryota; kingdom Metazoa; phylum Chordata; class Actinopteri; family Pomacentridae; genus Stegastes; species Stegastes partitus. The sequence goes on from NW_007578586.1 coordinate 51,529, forward strand.
TAAAATGTTTTGGTTTCACACAAACACGTCCTGATTTAGTGAATTTAGATCTCACAACGTCCCTCTTTGTGTGATTTATAAATCATAATGTCGTTTTATTTGCCCGTTGGTTTTCAACATTTAGTTTAGGCACTTTTACTCTATGCCGTCCGTTGTCGTGGAAACAACTTCTTAACTCGTTAACTTAAATCGTTTGTATATTTAGTTTACAATGTAAGTGTTGAATTTCCCTTCTGGAATAAATAAAGTATTTTTCATTTCAAAGTATTTTTCATTTCATTTTCATTTCATTTCATTTCATTGAATGTTGGCCCCTCTGGGCCTCCGTAGAGCTGCACAGTGAAAACAGGCACCAGGTCCAGATCCTCGTCCAGCAGGAACAACCGTGATCAGTAATCAATAAGTGGTCTATAGTGAGCGTAAGGCGCTTCTCTGGAGTTAGTAGAGTTTTAAGGCAGAGAGGGAACAGACGGACGGCGTCAGAGTTCCTGCAGCTCCTTCATCATCATCATCCTCATCATCATCATCATCACCGTCGTCCTGCTGCTGCCGTTGTGCTTTGAGCCGTTAGTCTGCAGGAGGCGCAGCTCTGAGGAGGAAACCAGGAGACGGTTAGTGTCGCACAGAGGAGGAGGAGGAGGGTCGGCAGCAGGAGGCGACTCAACGTCTCTGATCATCAGGAGGAAGGAGGAGCTGAAGGAGGAAGGGGGAGGAGGAGGAAGAGGAAGAAGAGGAGGAGGGGGAGGAGGAGAAGGAAGGTGGTGATGAGGAGGAAGAAGAGGAGTGAGGAGCAGGAGGAGGATGAAGGTGATGATGATGAGGAGCAGGAGGAGGAAGAAGAGGAGGAGGAGAAGGAAGGTGGTGATGTGGGGGGGGGGAGGAGGAGCAGGGCTGCAGCGGTCCCAGTCAGAGGAACATCAGGACCTGATCAATGATCAATGATCACTTATAGATTTAATCGGCTCTGAAAAATCAACAATCTTTCGTGTGTTTGTGGTGATTTGACTGAAGCCAGAAGCTGCTGGTGGGTCTGAAGGTCTCCACCTGGACCACATGCTCACGCTGCTGCTACTGCTACGGTTTAAATAAAGTGAAGATCAATCAGTCAGACTTCTGCTGAAGATCAATAATCAGAAGTGAACAGCAAGTTTCAGGCTGAAGGAATGATTGGCGACGCAGACACTCAGGAGGATGATGATGATGAGGACGAGGAGGATGAAGAGGAGGGGGAGGTTAAGAACAGGAGGAGGATCTGAGGAGCTCAGGGGCGGGGCTTAGCGGAGAGCAGGGGAGGAGCAGCAGCAGAGGAAGCTCTGTGATTGGCAGCTGGACGCCCAGGTGGACTCTGACCCCGCCCACAGAGAGAGCTTCACTTGACCAGCACTGACTTTGGCAGGAAGGCCTCCATGTCGGCGCCGCCGTCCGCCTGCGGGGACGCCGAGGACGCCGAGGCCGAGGAGGAGGAGCTCGGGGAGCCGCTGGCTTTGGGCAGGCTGTACATGTAGACGGCGCCGATGACGAGCCCCGCCCCCGCCGTGAACAGCGGGTCCACGTGGAAGCCGAACAGGTAGACGGACATGGCGGTGGACACCACGATGGAGAAGGAGGTGGCGAAGCCCTTCAGGATGTTGTCGGCGTACTTGACCACCACGGCGACCAGCAGCCCGCCGAACGCCTGGTTGAAGATGACGCACCACACCATGTCGGTGTAGCCGAACAGGAAGCCGCGCTGGGCCATGGCGGCGCCGTCGTTCCACCACAGGCCCAGCATGCCCAGCGCCGTGCCGAAGATGCCCAGCTGCACGTTGCGCACCCACACGGAGGCGGAGCTTCCCTTCAGGATCTTCTCGAAGTAGACGCCGGCGAAGCCCGACGACAGGCAGCTGATCACCACGGCAACCAGCCCCACGGTGTAGTTCTGGTTGGAGCCGCCCGACACCGACGCCTCCTTGTTGCCCTCCTGCTGCACCTGCAGGGAGACGACCAATCAGAGCCTCCGCTTACAGGAACCAGAACCAACGGGTATGACGTCATAGAGGAGGAAGTGACATCAGACAGACACATGACATTCAGGAGGAAGAACACATCTGGGTTCTGCTAGAACCTGACACCAGATCAGTTCTACATCCATCCAGGTGTCTCAGTCTGAACACTGGACCTGGTTCTGCTCAGCACCAGTATTATGGGATGTATCGTAGATGACTCACCTGCACGATGGCGACGCCGGCGAACAGCAGCAGCAGAGAGACCCACTGGACCCTGGACAGGGACTTCCTGAGCATCAGCACGCTGAACAGAGCCGTGGTCAGGATCTTCAGCTGGTAGGTCACCTGGCAGGAAGGGGAGGAGTCAGGAACCCAGCTGGTGGCAGCGTGGAGGCTTTCCACAGAGTCACACCTACTCATCAGGTGTGAACACATCGATCAGCTCTGATCGCTGGTCAGTAAGTAAAGCTGCTGAGAACGACAGAACCGCTGCAGGTCGTAAAGAACGCTGACGAGTCCATCAGAGTTCAGCTAATTAACGACGTGACCACATTTATAAGGAAGAAAAAACTGTTTATGTCAGAAAAATACAAAAAAATCTATCAACTGTCTGGAAGATATGTTTTCAAAATGTGAAAAATATTCTTCAAATGTTTCGTTTGGCCAAAAATCCAAAAATAAAAACCAACAAATGTTCAGGTTCTAATTTTGAGCCAAACAAAAGCAGCAGATCTTCTGCAACGCTTCATGGGTTCTGCTGGGAGACTGACCCATGAGCCTGTTGTCAGAGAAGCTCCAGGATGGTGTCACAGGAGACGGACGTCCACCGACCAACCAGGAGTTCCTCCTTCAGACCATCAACCAGCTCGTCTACAGACAGGTCCTGTTGGCTTCGTTTAGAGAAGAGGCAGGACCAGTGGAGGCTGCGTCACCATGACAACCTGCTCACAGCGCCCTGAGCATCCCACAGCTCCTGGCTGAGGAGAACATCTCCTCCCTACTCACCCCACCTGGCTCCGTGGGGTTGGTTCCTCTCCCCCAAGCTCAAGGGCTCATCAAGGAGACCCGTTTAGAAGACGTGGACGTCAAGTGCATGGCGGCGTGAAGAGAAGGCTGGAGGAGGTGTTAGCCTCCAGGAGGATGACTGGGAACGAGAGACTGGTAGTTTGGGTTTGGACTCTATCTTCTGTGACACCAGTCCTGGAGCTTTCCTGACCTACCTGGTCTCTGGTGTGAAAGGCTCACTACCAGGCTGTGGATCTCGGTACCGTTACCGGACACGGGCCTGACGTCGCGGCGGTCCCTACCTGGAAGGTGGCCGCCGGCAGGTTGGAGATGGCCACGTACTGCAGGTTGTTCTGCAGCGTGTAGATCAGAGACGGAACCGCCAGCTTCAGCGTGTCTTTGTACTGGAACACGATGGAGTCGACCAGGAAGTAGACCGTCTCCTTCACGTTGACTACAGAGAACAGAACCAGAACCAGATTTATTACCAGGTATAGTTCACACAACACGAGGAGTTGGTTCTGGTGGGTCGGTGCAACAAAAAACACAGAGTAAGGCCCAATGTACAAGATGAACATGTAAAAACAGCTAAATAAGGAACTAAAGAGCAGAACTCACATCATTTTAAAGTTGGATCCAAACTTTTGACGTCTGATCTGATTCATTTATTTTATAGTTTTACATCTTTAAATTTAACTTAAATAGAAACAAAAAGATATTTTGACTTTGTCGTCATTTTAACATTTAATCCCAAAGTCCTGACCCCTTCTCTTAACATTTTACTCTTTCATTCAACAGCTTCTGATTGGCCCAGCGTGGAGGTCACATGACCCAAACTCACATCTCCTCTGCAGCAGGATGATGAGCAGACAGGTCAGCACCTTCAGGACCTCCGCCATGACCACGGCCGACGTGGTGAAGAAGCGGTCGCCGGGCAACGTGCGCACGTACCGGATGCTGAGGATGAGCGACGCGTTCTGGACCACCAGAACCGCCAGACTGATGTACTTCAGCCTCCTGTTGGCTGCAGAGGAACGGCAGGGACACGTCACAGACCCACACTGACCAGTACCTGACCAGTACCTGATCAATAAACTTTAACCTTCATACATTTACACCTGAGCTGGTGCTGAAGCTCATTTAGGTCTGACTCTGTCCCAGAATGCAGGAAATCACTTTAACTTTTGGCCAAAACACAAAACACATTCCCTCAGCTGAGAGTCTGGATCGCTCAGAAACACCAGTCAGGAAACCACCTGGTTAAAGGGAGACGCTCTGTCAGCAGATTTACATCTGAAACTCTGAACAAAACCTGGACCAGGCCAGCTCCACAGCATCAGTCACCATGGAGACCTAGCTCCACAGCATCAGTTACCATGGAGACCTAGCTCCACAGCATCAGTTACCATGGAGACATAGCTCCACAGCATCAGTCACCATGGAGACCTAGCTCCACAGCATCAGTTACCATGGAGACCTAGCTCCACAGCATCAGT
>NW_007578586.1:56439-62478 GCF_000690725.1 Stegastes partitus
GTGTGTGTGTGTGTGTGTGTGTGTGTGTGTGTGTGTGTGTGTGTGTGTGTATACTCCACGTCAGCGCCTCTCGCCAGTACACCTGGACACACCTGTGAAATGTGTCCGTACCGGTACGGCCTGCTGGGGGAGGGCCCGCAGGTCAACGAGCCGCCGTGGCACTAGTTAGACGAGCTAGCTGGAGTTAGCTGTAAGCTAGCCAGCTAGCCTTAGCCTTAGCGTTCAGCCCAGCTAGCCTTAGCTAGCAGGCTAGCAGCTCGTCTCCTTTGGTTTAACTGTAAACTACAGAATAAACTGAACAACCAGCTGGTTTAGAGTTAACCACCGCCCCTGCTAGTTAGTTTCCACACTAGTTAACTGTCCTGACTTCTCTAACTAACCAGCCTACTGGGTCTGTGGGGCTAGTTTAGCCGCTAGTTAGCACTAGCTGCCGCGGCTCCGCTAACAGGAACCTGATTCTGACTAAATGTAAATAATCCGAATAAACCGTGTTTATCTGCTACTGGACCCGTCCGTCCCTCGGCCGCCAGCGGGCCGGGATAAGTTGCCCCAGCCCCGGCTCTCGCCCAGCGGCTCCGCTTACCTTCGCTCTGACCCCGGCTCGCTGCCCTCTCCTCCCCGGCTTTGCTGTGGTTCCCTCCGGCCATGCTGCGCTCCCTGTGCCGGCCGTCCGGACCGAGCCTTCGCCCCGCTGCCTGCTCGGCTAACGCGCCGCTAGCCCCGCAGCTAGCGCCGCTCACGGTCTGGACGCGGCCGGGGCTCCGACCTCCGGCTCGCTGCTCGGGCTGAGGCGGGAGGCGGCGGCGCGTCTGTGGGCCTGAGGACGGACCGGAACCGGGGCGGATAGAGGAGCCTGCGGAGGAACCAACGGAGGAACCAGCGGGAACATCAGGAGGAGAACAGTCCGCGGAGCAGCCGAGGTGTCCGGGAAGCGAAGGGACTACAGCGGCGGAGGTGGAGCCGAGAGCAGGAGGTGCCACTCCGAGCGGAGAACCGGGACCGGCTCTGTTCTGCCTTTGAACCGGTCCGGACCGGCTCTGGTTCTTTTCTGCTATGGAATCGGATTTTTATTTTTAAATAATTAAATAACTTTTTAAAAAAATACTCTGTTTTAACTTATTTGACTGATTATTTTAATTTTTTCATTTCATATTTTTTCAGAATCAGAACCGACTTTATGGGCCACGTTTGTTCAACTGTGACTCTGATGAATTCTTTGTTTTCTGTCTAGGAAATAAAATTAAAATGAAAATATGAGTAAAGAACAATAAAATAAACATAATATCAGATTTCTCTCTGACAGAAGTTTAACTTTTTATGTCAGAATATTAATTTCATTCATTTTATGTCTCAGTTTTCATTTCTTGCTTCACACAACAGAACAGAAAAACTTTATTTATACCAGAGCTGGAACACAGCAGCTCAGAGGAAAAACAGCAGATCACAACAAGAAAAGACTGAAGTTAGATAGTTTGAAAAAGAAGAAGAAAAAATATGACAAACATTTTTTAAATAATGAAAAATAAAATAAATAAACTAACTGTACAAAATGTGCACATATATTATTATTATATATACATGAATATATGTTATATTTTTTATTCATATATAATCTTATTTATTGTGGACTTTTTGTCATAATTTAGATGCTTTTTCTCTCCAAACCCTGTCAGATATTTAAACTCGTGCTGTAACATCCTTCAAACACTGAACCCTTCATTTGTCTCATCTTATCTCATAAATGCTGCTTTTTATTTCCTGGATCAGATTGTTTTATTTCTAAATGTCTGTTTGATCATTTTTACTTAGTTAGCAAAACAAAAACAAAAAAACAAAAAGAGAGCTTCTTAATCTGAGCTCTTCTGACTTTTTCCATAAGTGACTTTCACAGTTTTTAATAACTCTACTTTTTAATTAACTTCAGAACTCTGAGTTTGGACCTTTTCTCTGTGTTTGACATAATTTAAGCTGAAACTTCTAAATGATTTTGTTGTTGTGATTTCATTTATAGATTTTCTTTATTCACACTAAATTTTTATGATAAACATAAATTCAATCATTTTTACTCATCAGATGATGAGCAGATAAATAGTTTATATTCCTGAGAAGAACAGAGCGCCAAAGACTGAATGAAGTCTGATTTCAGCTCAGAGTGAGACCTCCTCTTCTTCCTCCTCCTCCTCCTCCTCTCTGAACTCAACCATCACTTCCGTGTTGTTGTGCAGGTGGCGCTCTGGAGGATTCCTATTGGCTGCTGGCCGTCTCACCTGCCACATGCTTCACGTGTTTGAGTTAAAAAAGGTTCCGAGACACAGAAACAGTTGGAGACAGAAAATCTTTTATTCAGACGTCGGATCAGTTTGTCTGGTTTCGATCCATAAATTCTTATTTAATGTAAATAAACTGAACCAAGTGACCAGAAGCCACTTCCAGGATAAACAACAGGAAATACACGCGTATTTACGGTGACGTCACATCCGGCGGGAGCTCAGCCCTCCGAGGAGAGCCTTCAGCTACCTGCTCAGGTGAGACACTGGAGGACGTTTAAGTCCAGAAGGACCAAGTCAACGCTCTGAGGCCGAATCAGGGAGTCTGCTGAACCGATAAATAATCAATCATCAATACACGTCCTCTGGTTTGATTCAGGATCAAAGTTTAGTTACAACAGGTTCAAGTGTGAGACGCTGGACACCTGCTGATCCGGATCCTGCAGGAGGCGCTGTTGGACCGGAGCCGTTCTGAGTGCTCCCCACATCTCCGAACTGATCAATAATCAATAATCAATAAATAAGTGATCAGGAACCAGCAGAGATCAGTAAACGGCCGAGAGACTCAATAAATATCCATCCAGAGTTCAGACTCATTCTGCAGAGAGACCAGGACCAGAACCAGGACTTGGACCAGAACCAGGACCAGGAGTGTGCGTGGCACAGCCTTTAATGTGACAAACTCTGATCTGCAGCTTCAAGTCCAGAAACAAAAAGTCCAAAAGTCTGAGGAGACCCGTCACATTCCCGGTCCAGATGAGTCCAGAACCCAAGTCTAGTCCAGGTTCCTCTGGTTCTGTGGGTTCTTCTGGTTCAGAGGGACTGTCCCGGGAGCAGGCTGTGCTCCCCCTGCAGGTCCCCCCTCTCCTCCTCGTCCTCTGGGTCTCCCTGGTCCATCCAGGGGTGGGTCAGAACCTCCTCCAGAGTCGGCCGGTCCTCGGGTCGGTACGACAGACACCAGCGAATCAGAGACTGGCATTCTGTCAGGACAGACGGAGAGACGCCGTGAGCGAGAGCCGGACTCACCTGAGCCAATCAGGTGTCAGCGGGGGCGGGGCCTACCTTTAGAGACGCGCCTGGTGAAGAGGGGCGTGGCCTCCACGATCTCGTGGTCGCCTTCAAACGGAATGTCGCCGCAAACCATGTCGAAGAGCAGAACGCCGAGAGACCAGACGGTGAGCGGGACGGCGTGGTAGGACCGGGACTCGACCCACTCAGGAGGACTGTAGACCCGAGTGCCTGGGGGGGAGGAGAGGAGGCAAGGAGAGGAGGAGGCAAGGAGGAGAGGAGATCAGTGTTTGTTTACATGAATGTTCTCATTACGTTCCCATTACGTTTGCATCGTTGTATCAATAAAAACCTTTAACGTAAAAACACTCGTTAAGTCAAGTGGTTCTGAGTCCAACGGGCTGTTCTGTGATGTTCTTGGTACCTTCGAACTCGCTGTACTCCGTCTCCTTGAGCGGCGCTCCGGAACCGAAGTCGATGATCTTGACGTCCAGCGTCCTGGTGTCCACCACGATGTTCTCGTCCTTGATGTCTCGGTGCACGACGCCGTGAGCGTGGACGAAGCGCAGCGCCGCCACGATCTGACGGAAGAACCTGACAGAACCAAACAGGGAACGTCAGAACCCACGAGACGGAGCAGACGAGTGGGACAAAGTGAAGAACTCATCAGAACCCTGCAGCAGTACCTGAGTGCGAGGCGTTCCGGCAGCGCCCCCCTGTCGGTGATGAAGTCGAACAGGTCCTGGCTCTGCGGCGGTCTCTCCAGAACCAGCAGGAAGCCCCGTCCCTCCACGTGGAACCAGTCCAGCAGCCGGACCACCCCGCCGTGACCTCCGACCTCTGACAGCCGCTGCAGCAGAACGATCTCCATGGGAACCGGAGCCGCCTCGCCGGGCTACGGGGGGAACCATCGGTTAATGTCGGATCGATAACGTTTTCTGATGGTTCTCTGGAGAACTCAGAAGCTCCGCTCCGCTTTGGGGCTTTTTCGGCCTGAATCATCCTCTGCAGGTGCGTTCAGGTGTTTTTCTGCTGGTGGGAAATCCCAGCCACAACAAACCACAGGGGGGAAACCCTGAACTGTGACATCACAGGTTTCCGTGGGAACCAGCGGGGGGGCGGCCCCCACCTACAAGTGCAGTTCCCCAGTGCGTCCAGCAGGGGGCGGAGCTACAGCGGCCTGCTGGCTGCTCTGTTTGGTTCGGTCTCAGTGAAGCGGAGCTCTGAGTTCTGGTGTGTGTTCTGACAGGGACTCACCAGGCGGGCCCACTGCTGGACTCTGTCGCTGGAGATCTGCTTGATGGCCACCTGGACGGACAGAAGACGGACCGGGTCAGAACAGGACAGCAGCTCACACACATGAAAAGGCAAAAAAAAGTTCTGCATCCTGACCTGCAGTCCGTCCGACAGCCGCTGGCCCGAAAACACGGAACCGAAGCCCCCGCTGCCCAGCAGAGAGCCGCAGCGGTACTGGCTGCAGAACGGTTCTTTCACTGGAACAGAACACAGAACAGGACGTGTTAAAAGCTGCTTCCTGTCCGAGCAGAGCCAGAACCCAGGAGAACCGTCTAACAGCCTGAACACCTGGAGGTCCAACTAAGGTTCTGCTTCGTGCTTGTTCTGTTTAGAGTCACTAGAACCGAGGATCTGTGTAGAAACACCAACAAACAGCAGCTCTGAGCCCGAACCGACCCGAGTCACGTGTTTGGAGGTTTTCTAAAATAAAACAAGACAAAGAACGAGCTGATGATTAATTAATGATAAAACGCTCCAGGTTCGGTTCTGACTGACGGAACACCGGACCGTAGATATAAATCCGGTTTGTTCGCCTGTTTGACTCTCATCCCACCTGTCTGGTTCTGATCCATCACATCACGACGTTAAATCAAACCAGTAAAACCACTAATCAGCGGAAAAGTCATAAAAGCTCCTGTTCAGGTTGATAAAACACAGTAACCATGGAAACAGGTGGAGGCCGAACCGGACCGGACCGGTACCGCTCCTTACCGTTCTTTCCCCGGACCTCCACTCGGAGCTCCACGGACGGTTTATCCAACATCCTCTGCAGGTTCTCGCTCACTCCGGGCTCATCGCGTCCGTCCTGCTGGGCTGAAGTCCTGCTCGGTTCCGTTTCAGCTCGGCCGCTTTCCCGCTTTTTGATCCAAACACAGCGACGGAACACGTCCGTTAAACCCACTCGGTACCGGTGTGAAGCGGAGCTCGTCAACAGTCTGACCGCCTTCTGTTTTCTTCCGCTTTTATCTGGCGCCGGCAGGCCACGCCCCCACCCCGCCTCACCGGCCAATCAGCGCGCGAACGTGTGCTCCAATGTTTTGAAACCGTCCAGCCAATCAGGCTCGAGCTGCGGTCTCATGAATTTGAATATTCATCCCGCGAGAGGAATTCGTAGAATTCAGAGCGAGCGGGAGGGGGGCGGAGGGGGAGGCGCGTTCACGTCATGCCGGGAAGACGGCACTCGCGCGCACCCCCTGTCACGCAGGCGCAGTTCTGTTGCTGCTGTTAGAACCAGTCAGACATCCTGCTGGAGCTGTTGGTGTGTTTATCATCAGTCCAGAAGTTCTAATGTTTTTTAAAGTTTATTTATTTATTTATTTATGTATTTATCTGAAACCAGAAGTTTACATAAAACACATAAAACCTTTTACTAAACGTTTCCTGTTTCAGCTCAGTCAGGATCACCAACATTAGTTCTATTTGCTAAACACCTGAATAATGAGAGAGAGAATGTTTAGGACTTCCTTCA
>NW_007578586.1:62773-70832 GCF_000690725.1 Stegastes partitus
TTGCTTCAGTATCTCCACATCATGTTCTTTCCTCATGATGCCATCTATTGTGTGAAGGTCACCAGTCCCTCCACAGCATGATGCTGCCACCCACGTGCTCCACAGCTGGGATGGTGTTCTCAGGCTTCAAGCTTCCTCCTTTGAGGTGAGCCTTAAATACATCCACAGGTGTTTCTCCAATTAGCTCAGTGAACCAATCAGAAGCTTCCAAAGCCATGACATCATCATCTGGGCTTTCCCAAATAGTTTGAAGGCTTCTTAGTGGATGGAAACGTCTGACTTTCAAAAAGAAATTATTCTGGTAATCCTACACAGGAAACATAAATATATATATTATCAGCCACTTTTGCATGTTACATATTTTTAAAAATATTTTCCACTTTTTTATTAAATTTCATTATTAATTATTATCATTAATTGTAATCAGATTTATATATTTTTGCATTTTGTAAAATTAATTTTCCTCAGGCCATTTTTATCACTTTGTTAATTCTTGCATATATATTTTTAAATACATACATCCCCAAATCATTCAACACATTTGAATTGTGTATTTCCAAATGCATTTAATATATTTGTAAAATTTTCATAATTTATAAAAAATAAAAAATCTCCAAACATCTAAAAAGTTTATTTAAATTAGCTTTTAAAACTTTATCTTTACTTTACCTTTTTATTAGGCTCAGTGACATTTTACTCACACTGAAAATATTTAAACATTTTTAGGGTATTTTTTGAATTACTTTTAGTGCTCCACAATTTTTATGACACCTGATTAATGTATTTATGACATTAAAAAATATATTTTATTTTGCATTTTTTGTAATATTTGTATTTTCATACAACTTTCTTTTACATTTTCTTTTATTTTGTTAATTTTTGTCAGATGTGTTTCATCCTGTTGGTTCTGGCACGTTTTGTACATTTTCCTGTGAGATCTGGATTAAACTGAACTGAACGAGACTCTCCAGCAGTTTTTCTTGCTTTGGTTTGTGAAACTGAAAGCGTCATCAGATGCTGGCATTTATTCAATCTGCAGCGTTTTACTGTCAGAACAGTGGATCCAGGACGTCCTGCTGATAAACACCATCATCCTGTTCTCAGAAACTTCTCAACAACGACACCAGTCGCCGGTTTTCCATCAGATTGTGGCCAAAACAGTAAATTTACGTTTCGTAGTTTTACTCAAAAAAAAAAAAAAAAAGTGATTTTAATTCAAATGCAAAGACAGAAAGAAAAGAAATAAATCTCTCACACATTCAGTTTCAGAAACATTTTCCACTTTTTATTCCAAGAAAAAAGTTTTTCATCCCAAACGAGAAAATAAAATAAAACAAACTTATATTATTAATAATAACAACAATAATCAATCAATAAGAGGATAAGTATGACAATTCTCTAGTTTTGCTCTCCTTGTTTATTTGTCGCTTTTTCTCTATGATGATATTGGTCGTGGTCAATTAAACATGCAGCTAAATAAGTCCGATGATGATGATGATGATGATGACGGAGGAGGAGAAGGAAGAAGAAGAAGAAGAGGAAGAGGAGGAGGAGGAGGAGGAGGTGTTACAGGCCGTGAAGCTGGAGGCTTTTAATTTGTCAGATAATGATGGAAAAAAAACGTGTCACCACAAAATGGCCGCCAGTGGGAGCTGCGAAATAATTTGGCTTACGGCGGCCATGCTAACCTGGAAACAGCAGGAGCTAGCTTCAAAACATAAGACTTTCACATGGTAGCTTGCTCGCTAAAGAGCCCACTAGCGCAGCCTAAACATCACAGACAGCTCGTCATTTTAGCTCTGATCAGCGTTCGGTTGGCATTCTTCACACAAAATGGCTGCATATGGGAGAAACATGATCGCTAATAACAGGAAACTAACAGCAACACAGCTTGTTAGCGGTGCTAAAAAGACCTAGCTTTAAAGCACAGTAAGACTTCAGGTAATAGCCTGCTCACTAAACAGCATGCTAACCTAGCCTACGAGATACATAGAGTCTTTTTCGATTCTGATTAGCACTTAGAATTTGATTTCTCACACAAAATGAACGCCACTGATCATAGCAAGAATAAATGGGAAACAACTGCATTATTGGCTAGCTTAAAACTAAGGTATAGCATGCTAAAGGGGCCTACAGGACAGTTTATCTTGCTCAATTCTGACTAGCATAATGGCACTAAGATGACAGGGGGGAAAAAAATCACAATCTGTAGTGAAGCTAACTGTAAAGGCAGCTTGCTATCTGTTAGCGGTGTCATTTCTCACCTGCTGGAAGCAGCGAGAAGGATAAAATCTGCAATCTGAAGTCAGGAGCTAGCTTAACAACATAGTACGATTTCAGGTGATAGCCTGCTCTCTAAACAGCATCCTAGCTTAGCTCATAGGACACTGACACAGATTGGTCATCTTTCTGATTATCATTATGAAGTTTAAAAATTTGACTAGCATTCCCCACAAAAAATAGCCGCCAGTGGGAGCAAAGACAGCAATAAGAAGAGGTGGAAAACAACTTTGCTGTCAGCTACCTGAAAAGATAACACTGTGGATAATGTAGACTAAGTTGAAGCATGCTAACGTGGCCTACAGGACGCAGACAAATGTTTACACTGTTAGCCTTGATTGGTTTTGACTAGCACGATGACCCTAAGAAGAACGGAAAACAAGTTAGCGAACCATAATGGTGGCTTTTCAGCAATGTTAGAACTTTAAAATTTCAGGTTTTGACTTTAAGACTTAAGGTGATAGCTTGCCTGCTAAAGAGCATGCCAGCCTAGCCTCCAGGAAACTGACAAACACAGTTCTGATTGGCATTCTTCATTGAAACCGATGGCCCTGCTAGCCACAGAGCTAACAGGCTGGAACAATCAGCCTGACTGTGACAACAAAAAGCTAAAAATTCTGTTGAAAGCTGCCCAGAATGATGTTTACATTACAACAGATCCCGAATCAGCGTTAAGACCGAGCTCCTGAACGGTAACCGGGGAAACGGAGGAGAGCGGGGGGGTGGGGTAGGGGAGATGACAGACCGGAGAGAGTGATGAGCCGATGAAGAACAAAATAAAAAAACAAGTGTGCATCGTTGTTGGATGTTTATTCTTTCCCTGGTCAATCTCCTTCTGTAGGTCAGAGGTGAGGCGGGGGAGGGAGGTAGGTGGGGGAGGGGTCAAAGGTCATCGCTGTGTGTCTATGTGTGTGTGTGTATACGTCTATGTGTGTGTGTGTGTGTGTGTGTGTGTGTGTGTGTGTGTGTGTGCGTTTTGTGTGGCGTGGTGCTGTGTGTGCGTGTCGGCCGGTTATCAGCTGCTGTCGGGCGACGGCTCCCTCTCTCGGTGCATGGCGGCGCTCTGGTGTTTGATGCTGTCCAGGTACTCCTGCTGGGAGACGGCCAGCACCGACGCCAGGATCTCATCGTCCTCCCAGTCCGTCAGACCTGAAACACAGCCATCGAACCGACGTTAGCGCCGAAGGCTCGCTGCAGCGCCCCCTGCTGTGTGGAGGCCACGGTGTAACCTTGTCTAGCTGCCTGCGCTGTTAGCGCTGCTAGCACTTATTGCTAACAGAAGCTCTGATAAGGCGTTGTAAAGAGGAGATGTCAGAAAAGTTCATAAAAACGTAAACAGATACACGAGGGGGTTTGACTGTAGCTATCTGCAGGGACGCTAACGTTGCGCTAGCCGAGCTTTGTGGAGAAGTACACAGTTTAATGAAGCATGTGTTTGGCCATGTTTTCATTAACAGCACATTTTGTGGGTAAATTAAAGGTTAAATGGTTTAGAAATAGCTTCAGTACAGTGATAGTGTAATATTAAGCTATTTAGCCTTGTGCTTGGTGTTGCTTATGCTAATTAGGCAAATGGAGTTGCTATGTGGGAGGTTCACGCCTGGCAGCATCCTCTACAGATGCGTGGAAACTCCACTGCAGCCATGGAACAACGGCCACATTTCTGTATTTTACTGTGAAGTTTAACTGAAAACGCACATGAAGCATTACTGAGACACAACCAGCATCGACGATGAACGACGGCTAATAAGTGAGGGAGTTGTTACAAGATGTATGACTCACTATTCAGACACTTTGTACACGCTGTGTGGTGAACTAGCTAATTTCTTGTACATTACATAATTTGACATTTAGCATAGTCAAATAATTGAACAGCTGGGCAGTCTGTTAGCTTATTTTCCCCCAACTTTATGGCTAGCTTAACCAAACAGAAAACTCGAAAAGTACTATGTAGCACCTGGGCTAGCTAAGGCTAGCTATCAGCTAAGCTAGCAATTATTGACAAAAATGAGACCAAAGCTAAATTTAAAAATGATGTGGATCAAAAGAGAGTTGCTAAATGCTAACTAGCCTAGTTTAGCAGAGCAGCAGTCACACTGTTTATGTTGCTTTCAACATTTCTAAATCAACATTTTGTAAGTTTTCATTTACGTCTCAGCTGATTATTATGATGAGAAGGTCAGTAATCAAGCCGAACAAGCAGAAGACAAACAACGTCAACTATGTTTTGGTTTCAAAATACACACATAACTTTTGAAAAATATGAATAAAACGTGCAAAAATGTACAGAACATGTTAATAAAATTCACAAAAAAATGTAGAGAAATACAACTAAAACGTCCCAAATTGTAATAAACTGTACCAAAAATGTCAGGAACATACTGATAAAAACCTAAAGAAAATCTTAATTAAATGCTTGAGCAACTTCAGAAATAATAATAATAAAAAGCTCCAAAAACACGAATAAAATGGACAAAAGACATCTCTAAAAATGTCAAAAAATAGTAGAAATGTTTGAAAAACTGCTCATCAGGTACAAATATGTAAATATGTGAAACTAGACTCCAGATGTTACAGAGTGAGAGGACAGATGTCAGTAACTGTGATCACTAAGTGACATTTCTGTTCACCAAGCGGACGCGTTCTAAGCTTAACAGATCAATGACTTATTATGATTATTACTAAAGCAATGATTTGAACAGTGTGAATGCTGCAGTTTGCTGACGGAGAGCAGACGACATCCACGGCGGTGAGTTAAACACCGTTCTGTCCTGTGGTGGTAGCTGCTCCAGTCGAGCTGTTAACACCTCATAACACCGACACACACAATGAAACCGAGTGTTTTGTCAGCGCCACGGCGACCTCGTGTAACCTCAAACGCGCCACGCCCAGCAGCTCTGCTCGGCTGCGTCCTGTTCGAGGTTCGACTGTAAACAAACCCGATGACGGAGAGCTGAGCGACCGTGTGCAGTGGTGAGGCCTGGTGCTGTTCTGGGTTCTGTCCTGGGATGGCGCTGTGCCACCGATGGTCCTCACAATGCCAGCCGAGTGTGTTTGTGTGTCTTACCAAAGGCTGTAGGCGACATCTCCTGCATGATGGCTCTGTACTCCAAATGGTGACGACTCTGGTTGCTGGGACCTGCACACACCAAACACCACACAGCTGTTCAGCAGGAAGCTCTAACCTCGGTCCAGGAGCGGAACCGTCCCCACACGGCAGCTGGTTGGGTGTCGATGTGGGGCCCGTGGGTCCCCCTATGCTTACCTGGGGCGCAGGGGGACGGGGGTTTGCTCAGGATGAGGGCGGCTCCAGCGGGGGAGGGAGGCTTGTTGTTGGTCGACGGGGCGGTCGTGAGGTCGGAGTGGGAGGGGTCTGAGTCGCGTTGCCGTGGCGACCGGGCGCTCCAGTCGTCCAGTCCGCTGGAGGCGGCCGCCGTCGCTGAGCTGCAGGTGGCGCTGGCCTTACGGGGCTGAAAGGGAAAGGATGTCGGTATTTGTGCTTCGTTTAAGCAGTTTGTGTCTGTAGCTTTACGTGACTGAGCGATAAGTTGCTTTGCCTGAACCATTTCCATCTGGTTCCATCCGGCTGAGCCTAGAGGCTGGATCCTAACAGTGTCAGACTGGAAGCTCTGAGGCTCTGAACACAACTCTGTCCAGGTTGAGCTCCTACTGACATGTAGTTAATTAGCAGGTATAAACAATTTGCATATTTTGATAGTTTGCATGTGTGGGATCCTATTTTTAAATAGCATTCTATATTATAAAAGATCATATACAGAGAGTTACCATATTCAGATAGTAGGCATCTTTAGATAACTTGTTCTTTAAATAATTAGCATATTTAGATAGCCTACACAGATAGTTCGCAATTCAGACAGTTAGCAAACATAGTTTGCAAATTTTAATAGTTAGCATATTTAGACAGCTGTAGCTAAATAGTTAAATAGTTAGCATATGAGCATCTGTAGATAGCTAGCATATACAGATAGCACATTTATACAGGTAGCACATATGTAGGTAGCATGTTTAGCATATTTATATAGTTAGCCTATACAGATTTATACACGTATACAGAATAACCATGTTTAGATAGTGAACATGTTAGCTATCGTAGTTAAATAGCATATTTAGATAACATATATAGACCGTTACCATTTATACGCAAATAGCCAGATTTTTAAAGGAACACTCCACCTGTTTGACACCTGAAGTCCAGCTGACTGCTCAGGTGAAACCCACCAGGACGCGCCTCGTCTTACCTGTCGGGCCTGCTTCTCCTGGTCCTGCAGCCACTGCAGGTACGACTCCCGGGCCACCTGCTCCTCAATGGCCTCGTTGGTGGCCTCCCAGTCCGTCGCTCTCTTCTTGTCCTCCAGCATCTGCTGCTCGATCCACGACTCCTCCGACGTCTTGATGGCCGACTTCATCAGAGACTGGTCTGCGTACTGGGAGAGGGAGGAAACCAGCATCAGTCTCGGCCTGATACTGTCTGGATTTAGTTACCAGCAGCAGACCTGAGTGTGAGAAGGTTTCATCTGCACTGACTCACTGGTTTAGAAACACTAAGCCTGTCACAGATTACCGGAGGAAACTCAAAATGGATTCTCAGTAGGGTTCTGTCTTCTCTTCTGGTTTCAAACTGCTCTGATTTTCAGATTCACCGAGTCTGAAAACACGTTTTCTGTGTGTGTTCGGATTTGAGTTGTGTAAAAAAAAAAAAAAATCTTTCAGATGATGAAATCTCCCAAAAGCATTAATAAAAGGTAGGAAAAAGTTTTTAAAAAAGCATTCATAAAACTTAGAAAATGTCAAACAATAAAAATATTAATAAAAAGAATAGAAATCTATTTTTTTAAAATTAACAAAACATACAAAAAGTCAGAAGTATTCATAAAAATGTCTAAAACTATTCATTAATGTCAAAAAGTGATGACTAAAATATAAAAAACCAAAACATGAACGTGACAGGACATCCAGGAGCGCCCCTGAACGTGTTGAGGCGGCGTCGGGTCGGTTACCCCGGGTTTGAAGGCCGGCAGCCCCAGTCCGACGCCGATCGTGGCCTTGTTGGGATTCACCACCGAGTTGTAGTGGATGTTGCGGTGGTAGCTCACTCTGATTGGCTCGTCGTTGTTCTGGTGGATGCCGTGGAACGTGTTGATTGGCTCTGCGGCAGGAAGAGGAGGGGGTGAGTTTGGCAGGATGTGATTGGCCGATGGTGCCCGGCAGGTACCCGGCAGGTACCCGGCAGACGGACTCACCTGTGCTGTACTGGTACACCTCCACCGGTCTGTTGTACATCTCGGCCATGGCCTGCATCTCGATGTGGTTGCCGTGGCAGTTGTTTTTCCTCTTCCTGTTGATGTATGTGGTGAAGTCCTCTGTCACGTAGTTGGAGAAGTAGTCGGCGTTCTTCATCTGAGGCCAAACACAACGTTATTAGCACTGAACACAGGAGCGCCAGCGAGCGCGGCGGCGGCACGGCGGCAGCAACTCACCAGGTAGTCCATACAGTGTTTCCGCACCACCTCATGCATGTCCTGGTCTCCGTACACCTGGTCGGCTGAAACACACACAGGCCGGCGTCAGTCCACCGCTTCAGAACACGCCAACACGTCATTGGTTCATTTGTTCACAGTGAAACAGTCACAAGATAAAAACCGTTCTCCCATCAACAGAAGTCCTGTCTCACCCAGAAGTCAAACATGTCAAATTAAACTTTATTCATCCCCAGAAGAAAACAAAGACATGACTAAGAGCAGAGCGCTATGAGATATGA
>NW_007578586.1:71227-73104 GCF_000690725.1 Stegastes partitus
GATCTTCTACAAATTTTTATCACGTGGCATTTTATTAAGACCTTTTAGACATTTTCCAATTTTTCATTGTGTTTTTTTGTTGAGTATTTTAATACGTTAAAACAGGGGTTCTCAACTGGTGGGTCGCGACCCAAAAGTGGGTCGCGGACCTGTTCTGGGTGGGTCGCGGACAGCTGGGCAAAAATAAATAATATATAATGTGCGTCTCAGGTTGGACTTATTTTTTATTTTGAAAAAACTTTTATTATTATTTTTAAATAATTTTATTTAAAACTCATCACCTGCACCCCCCGTCTGAATAATAAGCTTCCCCCCCACCCCGCAGCTGCTGCTGCCGTGGAAACGGTGCTGTTGACGCGAACGTAAACACCTAAACTGGTCTAAGTAGCCAAAAGCTGCCTTTGCGTCCCGCCACTTCCAGCCCGTCTGCGCCCACTCAGAAGTCCGCTGGCTGTCGAGTTGGAAGATGTTGTCACGCTTTTACGAACTTAAGCCAGAAATGGCCACATTCCTCTCTGAGACCAACTCCCTGGACGCAGAAGTGTTTGACAACGAAATGTGGCTGCACCAGAGCATCAGCTGCTGGAGCTGTCATGTGATCAGACGCTGAGAAAGAGATGTGGGGAGGTCAGCCTTTCCCTCTTCTGGTGCAGCGATGTGATGGCTGAGCATCCCTCACCACTCCTGCAGGTAAAACAATCTTAGCATTCAGCTCAGCCTGTTGGTGTGACAGTAGCTTCTCTACCCTGGTCCAGCTCAGGTCACAGCAGAGGAACAGGTTGGACACTGAGCATGATGTGAGAGCAGCTCTGTCTGCTGTCAGCCCAGACTCTGGAACTGTGATCAGGAGTAGAGCACGAGCCCAACTGTCTCATTAACTTCAACACATGACCTGATGAGGCCAAAATTTTGTTTTAGAGTAGTTCTGATATTTATTTTATTCACTTTTCATGCAGTGGTCACGGTCCTCCTTAGTTTATTATTAATTTGCTCAAAATGGAGTGAAATCATGTTGCTTTGTGCCCTTTTTTATTTTGTGCGGTTTTGTACATGCAGTTGTCATGGTCCAGTTACTGTGCATGGTTATAAGCTCTGAAACGCATGTTGCACAGGAAAATATATTGAATATTGAATTCTAAAAAAATGGGTCACGACTTAATGACCTCGGGAAAATGTGGGTCCCAGAGTGAGACCAGTTGAGAACCCCTGTTTTAAAACATCAACAGGGTTAGTGCTGTGTGATGACACATGTTGGAAACGGCGCCATACAAATAAAACGGAGCTGAAATATGACACCTGACATTTCTCACTGAAGAAGCTGCAACCAGTAAATATCTGACACATCTGCTTTCAAAATAAAAAGTTCAGTTTCAGCAAACAAAAAGCTCTGAGAAGTGCGACAAACACGACTCACTGGAAAGAAAATGCACCGAAAAGTTACAACTAAAACCCATAAAGTAGAGGACTATTGATCAGATATGGACCAGTCCCAGTGACAGCAGCAGCAGCAGCAGCAGCAAACCACCAGTAAACACAGGCTGCACCACAAGCACTTCCTCTGCTGTATGCAAATGAGCTCCACTTTGGTTCAGGTTCCAGCAAGTCACATGACCCGTCACCGCGGCGATTCTCAGAACCGCCGACAACTTCCTGTTTCACATCGGCGGTCGGCGTTTGTGTGTCAGCCGCTCACACTGACACACACAACGTCAAAACAAAACTAACACATGCAGGTGTGTGAGTCACAAACACAGAGGGAGGGTAGTGGGGCACCACCGAGCACGGAGGAGGGGAGGAAGGAACCTAGGGGATGAGGAAAGAAACTATGAGACAAGATAGGAAACAAGGAGACAAGGAGATGGAAACTAGGAGACGAG
>NW_007578586.1:73358-75992 GCF_000690725.1 Stegastes partitus
ACTAGGAGACGAGGAGATGGAAACTAGGAGATGAGATAGGGCACTAGGAGATGAGATAGGGTGCTAGGAGACCAGATAGGGCACTAGGAGACCAGATAGGGAACTAGGAGACCAGATAGGGAACTAGGAGACCACATAGGCAACGAGGAGACGGTCTGGGGTGAGAACAGACAGTAAAGTGGAGTCTCCTGCTGACAAACACAGAATGAATCAGCCACTAACACACAGAGCAGGTGTGTGTCACATGACCTCATTCCTCCTGCAGGCTGTTTTTCAGGTGAGCTGGAGAAAAAATCCACCCACAAGATACACAACCCAGCCCAGAGGAGGCAAGGAAGGACTCAAGGATAGGAAACAAGGAGGCAAGGAGAGGGAACAAGGAGAGAAGCTGGTGGGAAAGAAAACAGATAAAGTTCTACAGAAACATGAAGGAACCACAAACACACAGAGGAAACCACAGCCAGCGCTCCCATTGGTCAGTCCGGACGCTGTTCTAAGAAAGGGGCGGGGCTCCGTTCTGGGGATTCAGCTGCTGATGTCGATAAAGGTTTTATCTGAAGCTGACAGTCCGGCTCCACCCGGACCGGCCGCAGCAAAGCACCGTGGGTAGTGGAGTTCAGACACACAGTCAGCTGGAAAACATTCACACAACTTCTGACATTTTAAAAAAGTTTTTAACACTTTTTTTTTGTTTATTTTATGTTGGGGGCATTAAAACATTCATGAGTCCTCTGGTTTAAGGTCTGACGTGGTATTTATGTGTTTTTCATCGGTGTGGTTTGTTGTTGTTGAATATTTTAACACTTTTAAATGTTTGTTTCCAGATGACTGATGAACACTGTTCTGGTGGTTTTATTATTTTTCACACGTTTTACTGAAAACTGTTCTCATAGTTTCAATAACATGTTTGTCAAACATTTCTTCCTTATTCAGTATTTGTGGTGCATAGAATTGATGTTTTGGGGATTTTAGCGAAGAGCTTCCCGACATTATGCTGTGAATGAATCCTGAACCATCTGGCAGCGCATCCAGCCATCGTAGCTGCTGTCTGTCTGACACAACAGAACGGGCCGACGCTGGTTCTGGAGCAGCAGACGGACGGAGAAACACTCAGAGGCTGGAAGAAAGCAGGTCAGAGGACACACAGCACACATCTGGACTCGCACTCTGTTTGGGTTCACTGTGGTGGTCTGTCGTGTTTTTGTGTTGACTTCACATCTGTTTGTGGTGATTTTTTGTCTTTTCTGTGTTGATTTTGCGTCTTTTGTGTCGAATTTGTGCCTTTTTGTGGTGATTTTATAGTTGCTGTGATGATTTAGCATCGTCTTTTTGCGACAGCTACGCCAGCGGCCGCTAACGGGTTTGTGGAGCGGCGGTACCAGAACCTGCTGCTCTGTTCTACACGTCATTGAATCCTGATCTGATCAGCAGACAAACTTTCCTCCACATGAACATTTTGTGCTCTCCTCCTGTGACGTAAGCAGACAGACTGACTCTCTGGAGGAGCAGCAGCAGTGCATGCTGGGAGCACGCCGGCAGCACGACTCCAGCCG
Source organism: Stegastes partitus (assembly GCF_000690725.1). Taxonomy (NCBI): domain Eukaryota; kingdom Metazoa; phylum Chordata; class Actinopteri; family Pomacentridae; genus Stegastes; species Stegastes partitus. The sequence goes on from NW_007578586.1 coordinate 74,912, forward strand.
GTTGCTCAACACGTCTGACGGACGTTTCCTCACGCTGGGAGGCGAAAAACCACAAACACACGCGACCTGCTGTGGAAACAACACGTCGCTGCCGTGTGAACTCTGCTCTGGTTCTGGTCCGGCTCAGACTGGAGGCAGAACTGAGACGAGAGGAGCCGGCGAGGAACTGGTGAACCCTCACCACTTGGCGGCTCAGACGTCTACGGACTCGATGACCTAAAACACCAGATCCATTCAGGATGTTCAGTGTCAGACTAACCTGAATGAGTGCCGGTTGAGCTGCACAGCGATCCACAGCCTTCAGAACATTCACACCTGATTCTGTTCAGTTCTGGTGTGGCTGCATGGACCCAGCACCACACTTCACTCATCATTTCAGACTTTATTAACTCCCAGATTCCTTAGGAAGGTTCACAGCCTTTAGACTGGACTTCATGAGGTCCTGGTGTTGCTGCAGGTACCAACAGTACCGGACTTCACTCTAAGTCTTGATTTGACTTTTGTCTTGTAGCTGCCAGACGTCTGTCCTACGACACGTCCTTCACACATGATTTCTTTCTTCGGTCCTCACGGAGCTGCTGGTGCTCCAGGTGTGTGGATCAGCTGATCCTGTCAGGTGCAGACAGCACCACCTACAGGCGGGGAGGTGTCGCTCTGCACCACAGGGCTGAGCACAAACGGGTTCTACAGCCCGGCAGGAATGTGATCCGACAGCAGCAGCGACGCCCAGCCGCAGGTATTCAGACGCTCAGGAGGCAGCACCAGACAAACAGGGTCTGAATCTGTCCTTTATGACTGAATTAGTTTCATTCATTCATTTCAAAAGTCTGTATTTGGTTGTTTTTCCTCGTCGACGCTGATAAAAGACTCTCATCCTGAAACAAACATTAAAAAATCACCAAACGTGAACGACTTTTTCTTTAAGAACTGCACCGAAACAAATCATTTACACTAAACATCCATCATCTCTACACCTTCATCCTCACTCGGGGGGCGGAGCCTATCCCAGCTGACTCAGGGTGAAGGCAGGTTCACCTGGACAGGTAACCAGTCTATCACAGGGCTACACTTAGAGACAGAC
>NW_007578586.1:76612-83837 GCF_000690725.1 Stegastes partitus
ACACACACACACACACACACACACACACCTGAAACAGAAAGCGGGCAGCAGGTGTGAACACATCAAACTAAACTCTGCTCACAAACAAACAAACACGTTGAAGCTGCTGATTTCTGTGAAACGCTTCGCTGAGAAAAGAAACGACCCGACGTCTGAAATTAGAACCGAAATAGAAGCAGAAGACCAGAAGCAGCTTTCTGTCCACCGTCAGCTTCAGGCCTCGTGCTGCTGCTGCAGACGCCTTAAGCACCGACTTCACTCCAAGTACTCAGCGTTTGAGACGTGACCTGATGCTCGTCTTAGTGGTGGGACGCGATTTAAAGAATAAATCTAATTAAAGCTGCAACCGGCGATGGACGGGTCCTCGCCGTACGATTGTCTGCCTTCATGCACATCAGGGTTCGGCAGAAACGCGCTCCGGGTGGACTGTGATCCGACGTGTCGAGTTTCGGCCAGATCGGAGCACATGCGGCCTGGTTATACGCCACTTCCTGTCTAATGGCGAGCCGAGGCGGCGTACTGGCAACGCGCTCTGGTTTGGACCGTGTACGACATTCCCCCGAGGAGGAGACCGATTTTGAAAATGGCCAAAAATGAGCGAAAAATCGTTGAGCATGCTCGCCATTTTTTCAAAATGGCGGACTTCCTGTTGGGTTTATGGAAACGCTCTGATGGACTTTTGTGTGCGTCCCGAGCTGCTACACATGTGTACCGATATTTGTAGCTCCAAGTCAAACGTAGCCTCGATGGGACTCAGTTGAAATACTGTAGGGGGCGCAGCTGAGCCGTGTTGCATTTTAGAGCTTGGCGCTGGTCGGCTTCTTCGTTCGACCCGACCTGCTCCATGTGCCTACCAGATCTGGTAGCACTAGGCCAGGGGAGCCGTTGAAACTTGCAAGGGGGCGCTGTGGAGCCGTTTTGGCAGTGACATGTCCAAGTCCTTCAAAACATCAATTTTTTCGCCAGCGCTGGTGTGTGGGGCGACGTTTCTATTCGTTATTCTGAACTCTACCACACTCTACGTTTTAGGACTTGTCGTTCAGCTACATGTTAGTTCACGGCTCCCATCAGACTGGTTTGATTTCTGCTGAACCACAATTCAAAGCAGCGTCCTGATGTTCATCACATTTTTATTTATCATTACTTTGCCGGCGTATTCCAGGGACTGAAGCTGTTGTTTCCTCCTGTAGTGGGAGGCTGTGAACACACCTGAGGACGGCTGTACCTGCTCAGACAGCTGCTGCACCAGACTCCATTCACAACAAGTCCACCTCAGCTCACCGGGCTTCAGGAGCTGGTTCACAAACCGTCGACGTCGTGAAGAAAACTTCTGCACAAAACGACGTGAAGGCGGGACGAATGGACAAACGAGCTAATTAGTGTTTTAAACGAAGGCGGCTGAAGGAGCTGCTGATCAAACCGTTTGTCCCATGACGTCCTGATCAGGAGCTGATCGATCAGTTTGATCTGCTGCTGCTGTGCACGTTGTCTATGTTATATTTTCTACATTTTTATCTTGTTTTATTTTACTTTACTTCATTTCATACCCTGATATTCTGTGTTGTCTGTTTGCTTGCTGAGCCCTTTGCTGCTGTAACACCAGAACCTCTCTCTGGGATTCATAAAGTCTACGAAGCTGCTTCACTGCGTCTGTTAGCGGTGATGCTAACACACACCTCCACGGACTGAGCTAGTGGCAGCTCTCTGCGTCAGATGTGTTCCTACAGTCCGGTCTGGACTCTGGAATATCTCCAGTGAAGTCTGGTGGTACAGTCGTCTGTTATAGATGTCTGTGCAGATACACAACACCTAATGAAAGTCACTGATGAAACAGAAGCTAGCACAGCAGCAGATTAGCTGATGCTAACGGGGATTAGCGTGTTCTCCTGATGCTTGCAGGGGGAATGCTGACATATAAAGCCATTATTCCTGGCCACAAAAAATAAATAAAACCACTGCTGCTCTCGACGGTGTTCGGTTTTCTCTGGACGATATTAAAATGACGGTAACGCTTCGTCTGAAACCATCGACCTGCGACGACGACTTCACCGAGTCTGTTCAATGATGGAAGACGTTCGGGCGTCTGACGGATGAACTGTGGATTCTGCAGCGTTTATTCGGCTCCACGGCCTGGACGCCGATGGTCGACATGTTTACGAGTCATTCGACCAACAACACGAGCCGAGGTGGAGCTGCTCAGCGTGGAAAACACAAAAGGTCAGAAACTCGTCCACAGTTTCGGTCGAGAGTGAATGAATCGATGTTAGCATGAAGCCTCGGGAACAAACGGAGGTTATTATCTGTTATATAACACGAGGAAGGCAGGTGTGAGTTTACAGTAACACACACACACACACACACACACACACAGACAGACAGGTCAGTGCGATGACATAACTGCAGCGACATAAAGGCTGTTATCTGAACCAGAAGCTGGACTCGACTGAAAGGACTCTGTGTGTCCTGGAGGAAAACACACCAGCACTCATCTTTCACTGTAACCCACATTTCCACATACCTTCCCACCACACACACACACACACACACACACACACACACACACACACACACACAGCCAGGTGAAGAGGCAGCGTTGCAGCGCCTCCTGCTGTCAGGGTGTGTTCACAGCAGCTGGTGTCCAGATGTTGCAGCAGGTCTAACACCAGCTCTATCAGCCTCTATGTCCTTAAACTGCTCATCTGTGATGTTCGTTTGGAAAAACAAACTTAAATCTGAAAAATCTCAATCTTTCCTAAAAAGTTTACTTCTTCCAACATGTTGCATTGAAAACTTTGCAAATCGTTTAAGGTCAACAGAACTTGTAAAAAAAAACGAAATAACTACGAGCTCCTCGGCGTGACGTCGTGACCGACTGAGGTGAACAGTTACGGCAACTCAACGCTGAGACTCTTCAGGTGAGCTGCAGGCGGTGTTGGAGACGTCTGTGGACACTTCCAGCAAAATCTGAGGCTGTCTAACCACCAACGACGCCAACCGGCGATCTTCTAGCTGCTAACGGTGATAACCACCGAGCCACCTGCAGCCCCATTTACACTAAAGAGATTCTCTAAAAAACAAAACAATTCTGAGCTTCTCGGTGCATCTTAAAAACCACGACAGACTCGGCTGTGATCAGCAGTCACATGACAACAAAGCAGAGTTTTCAGCTGAAGTGCAGGCGGTGTTTCCACGGAGCAGAGAGGACATGAGCACGGACACGATGTAAAATGTAAATACGTACATATGTGCAGCATGTGGAGCCTCCGTGTTTTCACGTGTTGGTGATTCCAGGCTTTTACAATTTATGTAAAAGAATGAATCTGCTTTTTTCCCTAATTTTGTGATTTGAGTCCAGGATGCCAACCGGCGACCTGCTAGCTGCTAACGGTGCTAACCACCGAGCCACCATGCAGCCCTGTTCAACTACACCTCAGTCTGAAATAAAAAACATGCCCACATTAAAACATATATGTTGGTTCTGTAGGGAGAACCATGTTGACTCCAGAGCTCCACGTGGATCAGTCGGTCTGCCGGTGTTTCTGTGGTACAACCTGTGAAACCTGTTCTCATAGTTTAACAAACACAGCGTGGTCCTCTAATGTTTCACATTAGAACTGATTCTGTACATTTTGTATTATTGCGACGTGCAGCTTCAGAAAAACCGCCCAGTTCTTCTGTTCATGTGCTGTTTTCTTTATATTAGCTCACCCTCTACCTCAGATTACTGAATATTAAAGACTGAATATGACAGGTTCTGAATCAAGATGAGAAATGTCAGCGAAAAGTTCAGGTTTTTATCTTTAGTAGTTTTTCAGATGTTAATGTGAGAACAAATCTTTGAATTATGAACTTTAAATCTCACAAACATCATTAGAAATATCGTTTATTTTGAGACACAACCTGAGAAACAAACGTCAGCAGCCAAACGCTGACTCCTGCTGGCGACCAGAGAAACTGCAGGGACTCACCTGAGGACCGACCAGGTAGGTGCGTGCGTGTGTGTGTGTGTGTGTGTGTGTGTGTGTCGCTCACCGACAGCTCTGAACAGACACGCTCCGTCCTCCTTCATCTTCTTGATGACGAATCCTTTCTTCTCCCTCAGAGCCTTCTCGAACCAGTGCTCCTGCTGAACACACAGAGTCAGGTGTGAGCCGGACAGGTGCACCAGGTGGACCAGAATCTAACAGTTTGACCCAGAAACAGGCACATCTGGTGTTTTGTGGTAAGAAGACATTCAGCTAAAAACCCTCTCGGCAGCTTTGTGTCAGTCTGAGGCTCCGAAACAACAGGAAGCTGAATAATTAGGAACTGATGAGCTACGCTTCGCCAGAAACCCGAACATTCACTTAAACGCGTCTACGAATCGACCTGCGATGAGCTGCTTGCGTTCAGACTGTGGAGCTGAACAACACTTTCTGGATGAACTACTTGGTCGATGAAAAAGTGAAAAATGTTCAGCAAATGAAAATGTTTAGTCCAGAGACCTTCAGTTTACCGTCACAGAGGAGGAAAGAGCTCTCAGGTATAAAGAATCTCCTGAGGACCCAGCATGGTTCCCTGTGGCACTCCTCAATAAAGGTTTTTAAGGAACTTGACAGTGTTTTGACACTTTCAAGCAGTTTAGACATTCATTTCTTTAGATTACATTCCAGGAGCCTCATTTATCATCAGTGCGTAGAAAAGGTTCTAAATTCTGTCGTATGAATGAAACTTAGAGCGTAAGTACAAAACAGTCCGTATTTATCACATCAGTGTTGGTAGATCCCACTTGTTCTTAACCTCCGTGCTCGTTGCCTTCAGGAACGCCTCCACATCACCACATACGGCAACAACACGCCTCTTTATAAAGCAGGTGAAGGTTTATTTTTCCCTCACCTGTCGTCAGCATCGTGGCAAAAAGGACAAAGAGGAACTTTTATAAAACTGAGATTGAGGTACTTATCAGCGAGGTTGAAGCAAACCAGAGGATATTGTTTGATGCATTAATGTTGGGATAAGCAGCGAAAGAACAAACAAGAAAACCACCGCAGTTACTCCTGTTGGTCAGAGGACAGATCGCCGGCAGAAATTTTCAAAAAGCCACAACAAATGGCGCAGACTACTTTCTGTTACTTTAACGACAACAGGCGAGGGTGGCTAGCTTTACTGATGGAGCAGCTACATGTTGGAGAACACAACGAGGAAAATATTTCAAATACTGACTTTCTATCACAGCAGCCCAACTGTAAACATGGTCGCACGCTGATGACGTCACACTCCGCCTCATCTGGTCTACACACAAACGTAAAGACGGAGTTTTCAGATGTGATTGGTGACTCGTGGCTTCGTTTGCGTGTCAACCAAAAGCCCAGACGCCGTTTCTGCTACAGACTCAGCCGGATCTGCAGTTACTCCAGCGTCCTGGATGGAAACAAACGGGTTTTCTTTTTTTCTCGAAATGTTCCTCAAATGTTCCTTCACATTTGGACTCTACATGAATGAAGGTTTGCTTAAGTTACGACAAACAGTTTGGCGTTTTTTGTTGTTTTTTTTCTCCTGAAGGAGCCATTAACACCTGAGTATCAATTGGAGGTTTAATGCTCCTCCTCCTCATTATGTGGGTCGTTAGTGCTCCCCCTGACACAGTGGGGTTCGTTAGGACTCCTTCAGGATATCAGTATGTGGAACTCCCAACTAGTCAGTCAGAGCTGATGGATGAGAGGTGGAACGTCTTCAAGGAACTCAAGCAGTTGCTACGACTAATCTACCAGAAGAACCACGACCTGGAGGACTGAGAATCTTCAGACATGTTGGAGTTTCTTCAGATGTCTCGTTTTGTCCAAAGACGTTCAGTCACGGAGGAGGAAAGAAACCAGGAAACAATCCACGTTTAGGAAGCTGCAGAGTCTGGACTGTTTCTTCGTTCAAAGAATGACAGGATCAATCGATTGTTTCAGCGGCCGACAACTAATCGACTAACTGCTGCAGCTCTCGATGCAGACAAAGACTAAAACACAAACTAATGATCAATACAGTTATTCATTGATAGCTAATCTAAACTAACGAGCTACGGGAGCTCAGGAGAAAACACAATCTTCTGAATTCTTTCTTTTATTTCCTCCAGGATCTGATTAAACGGTTTGTTTTTGGCAAGACGTGTAGAATGAAGCGACTTTAAGGAGTTCCAGCTCAGATTTGGTGAATTTTCCTGAAATCGATCAGACTGAAGAAGCTGCAGTCTGAGAACTTCAGACCACTGTGACTTCATTCAACTTTGAAAACTCCTAAAAACCACCAAATTCAGTTTCCTCAAAACTAAAAAGTCCCTGAGGATGTCAAGACCGGCAAATGTTTAGCGCCTGTACTGACACGATGCCCGGTCATCGATCTTTAAGCTGATTGGTTTTAAATCCATCCTCCTGCTTTTGGGGCTGCGATCAGTGATCACTGGATCATTTTCTGGATCAATAAAGCAGCTGTTTGGTCTTAAAATTGTCAGAAAATGTGGATCAATGTTTAATCAAACGTCTTGTTGAGCCCAAAGATCACAGCTGAAGGATTTAAAAAGCTACTGATCCAGACGGTCGTCTCAGAAATCAGTGTAGCCTGATTAATCAATGAGCTGATCAACAGAACCGATCAGATAGATGCACTGGACTCATCTCAGTAACTTTAACGTACTGAAGTGTGTTTTATCAGCAGATCAGGGGTTAAAACGTTGATTCTTATAAATAACCGATCATCAGAAAAACGCAGCAAGTCGTCGCTGCTACTTGATCGTGTCCAGAACGGACCAGTGTGTCAGCTGATCGACGGCTTTTAGCTGATTCAGGACAGGTTTTGACTCATTTCAAACAGGTTTGTATGAGTTTAGGTTCATTTCTAGCTCATTCAGAACAAGTTTCATATCATCCATGACTGGTTCTGATCACTTTGGTCAAGTTTAGAGTTCTTTCTGAAAAGGTTTCACACATTTTAACACATTTTAGGCATTTTAGACGATTCCTTGGTCATTTTGATCATGTAGAAGTTATTCTGGGCCCGTTTTTTGTCATTTCACAAAGATTATAGGCAGTTTGGATAAGCTGGGACATTTGTTGGTTGTCATTAAACAGAAACCAGGTCCAGTGTTCAGACTGAGACACCTGGATGGATGTAGAACTGATCTGGTGTCAGGTTCTAGCAGAACCCAGATGTGTTCTTCCTCCTAAATGTCATGTGTCTATCTGCTGTACTGATGAAGTTC
>NW_007578586.1:84092-94746 GCF_000690725.1 Stegastes partitus
TAAAACAAACAAACGTATAAAAGTCTGTCAACTCAGATTCATCGATCAAGTCACCCACAAACCCGATTAAATGGTTTTAAGGACGTACCTGCTGGTTTTAGCTTTCTAAACACGACGGTCTGATTTATTTTTCAGAGTTTTGAACTGATAAACAGACAAAATATGGAAAGTGGAACGACTTCAACCACAAGGCGGCACAGATACTCAGTTACTGGAGGAAACAATCAGCAGGACGATAACCGGCGGTCAGTAAGAACGCAGTGGTGATATCTGACATGTTCATGTCACTGTGCTGGGTCTGAAAGGCTCGCTACCTTCAACATAAATATAAATAGAATTTAAAAAATCATCTATGTGACGGCGTTAGCAGCCGGAAACTAGAAAAACTGGAAAACGGCAGATTTTCAACTCTGTGACGAGTCACGTGAAACTAAATCCAAACTTAAACTCTTCACAGTCACTTCATTCTTCTGACCCTGTAGAACCAGAACCTCCCTCCTCCTGGTTCTGACCCTGTAGAACCAGAACCTTCCTCCTCCTGGTTCTGACCCTGTAGAACCAGAACCTTCCTCCTCCTGGTTCTGACCCTGTAGAACCACAACCTCCCTCCTGGTTCTGACCCTCCACCACTGACTCATTCAGAGAGTTTCAGGTGAACTGCAGCCAGTGTTTCCTCAGAGAGACTGAGAGAAAAACAAAACCTTCTGGATCAATGAATAAATGCAGCAAATGGCAAAGACAAGACAAAATGACCACAAAGAGACCCAGAGAGACAGATTATCACAAAACAACCAAATGAGAAACGACGAAAAGGACAAAGACGAGTCAAAATGATCACAAAGAGACACCGGACGGCTAAAACCACACATGAGCCCACGCAGAACAAACAAACAGAAAAAGAGCCACGAAATAACCAAAACGAGACACAGACTGACAGAAAGAAAATAAAAAATGACAAAGACGAGACAGAACTGTCCCAAAGAGACACAAGACAACGGACAGGAGAGCAAAGCGTCTCTGGGAGTTTATGTACGTGGAGACAAAACGACAAGAAACGAAGGAAAACAGACTCGACACAGAACAGAACGGAGACAGAACTGTTCTGATGAGACACAAAATGAGACAGAAATCATCCACAACGGGACTAAACTGTCCCGAACGCTGAGCTAAATGCTTTGAAATGTGAATAGTTGGACATCGACAGCAGCCTCCACGTCCCCACTGATGGAAACACCTGTGGACACCTGGACAGATGCTGGACATGTTGTTGTTTTGTTTGTTTTAATCTGCAAAATAAATAATCAAAGAAATTCCCAGAAGACATCTGTGTCCCTCTGGGCCCCTTGCTGTGTTTCCACAGAGCTGCAGGACTTTACATGGGAGTGAAACATGAAGCAGCTGTTCAGAGGTTAAAGAAAAAACACTGATGATCATAAAAACTCACTGGTTCGTCATTTCTAAAGCTTCCCTTTAGGACCCCCACCTGTCCAGACGTCACTTTATTTCAACATTCAGTCAGCTTCACCTGTCAGGTGAGCGCAGCGTCAGGTCAGTTGCCATGGTTACCTGCAGTTTAATGACAGGAGGCCAAACTTTGACCTGAGCTGATTTTAGCTCATGATTTAAAAAGGTGCTTTTATCACCTTAAACCGGAGTTAATCCTGAGTTCATTCATAAATACGGAGTTTAATTCGATAATTCATCATCACTACCGGGTTCTTGTGACTTTATGCTCCGGGTTTGGACCCGTGCGTCCCTGGAAGCTAGCACAGCTCACCTGTGTAGCCTCATTAGCATCCTGCTAACGGAGCCTGAGCTAGCATTAGCCTCCTACCTGCTCCACGGTAGCCGGGTCCATGGACTGCAGCCGGGCGGCGTTCTCGTACTCGTCCTCGCTGTTGTTCCCCGCTCCTTCCTCCGTGTCCTGGCTGGACCCAACGCCTCCCGGTCCGGTCACCCCGGGCTGGCCTCCGCCGGCCAGAGCCGCCACCACCCCGCCGGAGCAGGTGCCTGCCTGCCGCCGCCTCTTGCTCAGCCCGGGACCGGAGCAGCAGCTGCCGATGCCTCCGCCGCATCCGACGACGCCGGCCGACACGACGAGCTCCCCGCGGGACCCGGCCACCATGCCGCCGCTGCTGTCCCGGCCGTCGCCCGGCCCTACCGGGGACACGGAGCCGACGGGCGGCGGAGAGGCCTGCTGCGGCCGGGAGCTCGCCTCGATGCTCCGCCTGTCGTCCCTGGCGGAGGGCGGAGCGGGCTGGTAGGACCACGGCGGAGGTGAAGCCCTCGGTCGGGCTCCGGTCCGCCCTGCGTGCGGGTGAGGGTGCGGGTGCTGGTGCGGGTCGGAGCCGCTCCGACGGTCGCTGTCATCGGCGTGGTCCGAGACTCCGACCCCGGAGCTGGGCTTCTTCTTCGGGAGAATCGTCATGGTGGAGTGTGTGCGGGAGGCAGGGAGGGGGTCAGAGGGTGACGAGTCCTCCGCTTCTGGATCGAATGTTTCGGTGTGTTCGCCCTCCGGCCCGGCCGTGCGGCTCTAATCACCGAGCTAAGGCTCCTAACGAACCGAAACGGACCGCAGCGACACCGACTCGGCTCCTTTTCGACGGTTTGGTTGAACACAAACAAAAAGCGTCTCGGTCTTCAGTTCGGTTCTTCAGCTACAAACATCAACACAGCCTGACGGGGCGACGTCACTTCCTGGTGGCGACGGCGCGTCTTACGTCAGGACGTAAACCGGAACTTCGCTTTTATTGTCAAAAATGTAAATAACACGAGTGGTCATAAATCTATATACCTGTCATTTCATATCTTCATATACTTTGACTGGACCTCTGTTATTATTATTATTATTATTATTATTATTATTATTATTATTATTATATCAAAATAGTATAAAGTTAAGTTTATAGAGTTTAAAAGAATACGGTAATCTTTAAAATTAATACATTTATTTTTTAAAAGCACCGTTGTTCTCTGTAACTATATAAACTTTATATTAATTATGATGATAAAATCCCTAACGTTATCTTTATGAATATATTAAGAATACACATGTCAGTGCGTACATGTACGTAGGGACTGTAATGTGTCATCAATGAAAGATGCTGCCTTACGAAAATGATTTTTTTCCCTATTTACGATTTAAATATTATATTTTATATTTAAATAATGAACCCAAGCCTGTTTGTTTATAAAAATATTTATAACATTTCTTATCAGTATCTAATTAGTAAAACAATGACTCCACTAAAAACAAAACAAATATTTTATTTCTGTGTATCTGTCTCTTTATCATATATATAGATATACAAAGATATAGATGTACATAAATATAGTATTAATACATTAAAGGTCCTATTTTAAAGAAGCTAGCATCTTTTATTCACCATAGACACGTCATTCCATATATATGTGTATGTACATCGAATAAAAATTGATTTATTTATTCATCAGTTAAATGAAGAAGATTAGGAATATTTGTACCATCCTGTCATGAAATCAAACACTAGATGTTAAAAACAAAACAAACAAAAAAACCCGTTAAAATGATTACATCAGTTGCTCTGTGTTTGTCGGCACCAGAGCAGAGCAATGAAGTTTTCCCAGCAGCGTCCATCAACAGCTGCTGTTACATCAGGTCAGCTCACTGTTGCCTAGCAACGGGAGGAGAGGATGCTGTGATGGAGAACAAAGAGCCGCCGTGGTCGGCTGCACAACCTGAAGGACGAGAAGCTTCAGTTTGGATCGTTTCTGATGCTCAGTAACACGTGAATCCGCAGCAGGGCGGCGTTTCCTGTCTGCAGCCGTCATGGCGCCACCGTGTGGACAAACGGAGGCCCCGCAGTCAGAGCAGTCAGAGGAGAAACCTGTTCTGTCCAGAAACACAGAACCAGCCGACACCAGCAGAGAGCAGGCTCGGAGGCAACAACGTCAGCTGGTTTCACTTCCAGAGAACTGATACACGGCATGATTAGAACCAGAAGACAAGTTTTAAAAGAGTCTGGTCGCCCTGTTTTAGTGTCTCAATAATAATAATGTGTCAGTTGATCTAATTCTAATTTACACGTGTATAAATGTAATAAAGCTCTTTTAGTTCTGTCTTCTCTCCTCCTGCAGAAGTTTTACAGCTTTTCTCCTTCATTTACACACAGATCCTGGTACTGGAGACACAACGACCACACACATTGGTTGTTTTGTGTGTTTTTGTGTTGTTTTTGTGTATATTTTGGTTGTTTTATGTGATGTTGTGTTGGTTTTACAGCTTTTCTCCTTCATTTACACACAGGTCCTGGTACTGGAGACACCGTGACCACAGCATGTTGCTCCTGCACCAACCCCCTGAACTACAAACACAATCCCTGCTTTACACTCAGATTGCACTTTTTCAAAACATGATACACAATTCTCTGCATTTGGCACATTTTCCATGAAGAAAATCTTTTGTCTTCTCAGAGAACACTCTTGTCATCCAAAACTCTCTGATGCACACCGACTCCTCACATGGACAAACACCTGCCTCATGGTTTCACAGTCAGCACTCAGAGCTTTACCATCAGCGGGCAACACGAGCTCTTCTGTTCTGGAGCAGAACGCCAACAAGAAAGAGTCGAAGAACTGTGATATAAATATGTGTGAGTACGTCCTATGCAATTCCACAGTTGATGCATTCGCTCAGCACTGTATAAATTAAACATGTTTCAGTGCTGTAATCATTATTGTTCTTATTAGTGAGTGTATCCAGTAAATGAATGTGTTGTTTTGAATGTGGACCACTGGAGGAGGACCTTTGTGTTGGTTGGGATCTGCACTGAGCACGTTGACAAGCGTTGGTCGTATTTCCAGGTGTGGATTAAAGCGACGGGTTCATCTGAAAGCACAAAGAGACACAAAACACTTCATGTTTCTGATTTCATCTCAATTTGACTTTAATTTTTTTGACACTTTCACACGTTTGACTACTAAAAAAGTCCAAACAAGGCTTTTTGCACACGACACCGTTTTACGTTCAGGAGCTCCATCCAATAATAATTCAGTACTAAACTCATGCATTTCTGATTGGTCCCGAATCCTCGACCTCACTGCAGGAAAAACCCACAACAGAAGGTACAAAATCTACCAAATTTAAGGAAATATCGACAGTTTAACATGTAATAATGTGAAAAATAACGTTTCCAAAAGCATTCTGGGAACACGTGGACGATTAAAAGTCAAGAGATGGAAACAACAGCTCTTTAAGACAAAACAACTCCTGGAAAGATGAGAGCTGACAGGAAACAGTCGGATTTAAACGTGAAACATTTCCGTCTTCCATCGTGTTAATAATACTTTGACTGATTTCCCTGCAGCAGCGTCACAGCGATACATTTCTGTACATAGTTTTTTTTTTTGAAGGTAATGTGGGGTTTCAGCCACACGAGGCAGCAGCTGTCATACTGCACATCTGATTTTAGTCTCGAGGCTGTTTTACCACCAAATCCCTTCAGTGGACAATCATCTACGAGCTTTAAACATGGAAGGAGGTCCGATGCACCACCTTCACTTCTGATGCAGCGCTGACCTTCGTCTCCAGATAGCTTCATCACTGCTTCTTCTGCAGTGGACAATGATCTGGAAACATGGACAGCCGTCTACAGCACCACCTATCATGACGTCCTTCTCCAGGAGGTTCCAACACCATTAACATCCACCGTTCCTGCAGCGTCCCGCCTGTGATTGATCTCAGAGGTTCTGTTTTGTTTTTAACCCTTCAGGTTCTCCTGCTTGTCCTCTGCACTCTTATGGACAAGACTTGGAATAAGAACAAGTGTGTTTTTAACCAACAAGGACTTCACCTCAGTTTCTGTGAAAGTTCTGTCTGAACACTCAAGAGGCAGTTTGCAATGTACCATCCAACAGTCGCAAAACAGCAACAAGTGGTGCTGCTGGACCTTGGTCCAGTTCTGTGCAGGAACTAGAACAACAGAGGAGAAGATAAGGACAAAAATGGTAGCAGCAACCCGTCTGAAGACCCACACAGCAGCTTTGCAGATGAAAGATTTTCAACACGTCTTATGGCCAGAACCCACACAGATGCCAGGTCCGCCCGAAAACAGCTCACGGGTTCCTCAAGTGGGAGCAAACCTGGAATCTCCAAACAGTGGAGGGCGTCCACGGCTCCACTTATCAGGTACTTATGATTCAGTCTGGATATTTGAAGAAGAACATCAAGAAAACACTTCATTCACCCACAAAAACGGCCCTGAAAGAGGTTCTGCAGGGACAGTTGTTGTTGTAGGAACATGTACAGATGGAAGGGGGTCTACAGCACCACCGATCAGGTTCTTATGATGCCGTCCCCCAGTCACACCTTGTTCCTGCAGGGGAACACATCTCATTGTCAACCAAAACCCCTGAAAAAGACCCTGAAAGAGGTTCTACAGGGACAGTTCTTGCAGTTGGAACATGGTCACATCTTGTTCCTGCAGTGGAGAACAGTCTATGGAGAACCTCAGGTCCAGGTCTTGACCTCCACCTGCCAGTCTGTTGTGGAACATTTCCATTGGATCTAAAGGAGGAAACCAGAACTACTCCCTCCTCACAGGTGTCTTTACTGAGTTTACCTCTAAACCCTAAAACCTGCCGGCAGGTTTAAAAAATCACCAAGATGACACCATTTATAGTCAGGACCCTAAAACAAGGAAGAATGGCCTGATTTTCAATATCCCCGACCTACTGGGTCAATGAATANAAAATCACCAAGATGACACCATTTATAGTCAGGACCCTAAAACAAGGAAGAATGGCCTGATTTTCAATATCCCCGACCTACTGGGTCAATGAATAATGCAGCACGGATCAGAACCAGAGGACAGAGGAGCCAGTTGGTGGAGATACATTCAACTGATGGTGGAACATCTTTCTACATCTGATGGTGGAACATCTTTCTACATCTGATGGTGGAACATCTTTCTACAGCTGATGGTGGAACCTCTTTCTATCTGATGGTGGAACATCTTTCTACAGCTGATGGTGGAACATCTTTTAACGACAAAACTGAGACACAAAGCAAGACAAAATCAGACGAGTTCTCTCTCCTCCACCTTCATGTTGTTCTGGTTCCTCAGAGCTGCAGGACTTGATGCTGAAACATGAACCTTGGTGGAGGACCATGAGACGGGAGATGAAACCATCTGGTTAAAGGAGAGCGGCTGCTTCCTGTCCTGTCAGGATTTAACTTCTAACATCTACAGTTTGTGGTTTTTGTCGTTTATTTCCGGCTTTTCAGGTCCGTTTCATCGTCTCTACGTGTCCGTATCGTTCCACTCGTGGCTTCAGCATCACACGGTGGTGACGGACAGCAGCGGGTTGTAGATCTTCTTCCCGTCCGGAGACCTGGACCCGTGGGCCAGCAGCTCCTGGATGGTGATCCAGTTGTCCAGGATGCGGCGGCTCCTCTTCTTCATCACCTTCTTGTGGCTCAGCAGCAGGATGTTGCTGGAGCTCTGTCGGGGCTGGAGCTGCTCGGTGGCTCCTGACGAGGACGGATCCCTGGATGAGAGAGAGGAGGAACGAAGAGGTGACTTCTAATCTGGAGCTTCGTCTACGACAATTTGAAAGCTGAAGGAGATGATGAATTAGCCTGATGCTAACTACAGATCATTCTACTGTTTCTTTGTACTGTTGTAGGATTTTAAACTAAACTCTAGAAGCATCTTGTGAGCTGTAATATTTAAATGAGTCTGCTCATTATTATATTATATATAATATTGTATCAGTTTAGCCTTAGTTTCTAACTGCTAAATGTGTACTGTGTGTATTGTTATAGGCTCTAAGATTGAATGTTTTTTCTGTTTAATTTTGTAGGAAATTTAACTAAATTATAAAATGTTTCTGGTATTTTGTTTATAATCTGCCTCTTCTGAACTGTAATTTTAAATCAATAATTCATACTTTATTTATTATCGTGGGGTTTTATATGCAGCAGTGAGAGCGCCACGCTACAAAAATAAATCAATAAAAGAAGAATAAAACAAAAGTGGAAATAAAAAAGGAATAAATAAAATAAAAAATAAATAATGTGGCGACATAAAGTAATATTAATCAGAAATGAATCCATAAAAGAAAAGCGAATAAAAGTAGAAATATAAAGACAAATAAAAAAATAGTAGAAATAATAATAATTTATTTTTTACATTAAAAAAAATGTTTAATTGTTTATTTTTTTTAAATTTATTTTTATTTCTGTTTTTATAATGTTGCTTTAAAAGCAAAAGAAAAGTTCAGGTGTGTCCAGGTGTGTCCAGGTGTGTCCAGGTGTGTTCAGGTGTGTCCAGGTGTGTCCAGGTGTGTCCAGGTGTGTCCAGGTGTGCTCTGGATGTTCTGCGGGCCTACCTGTCTCCTCGGAGGTAGTCCAGGCGGCTCTGCATCATGAACTCTCTCCTGCGGCGGTTCTCTCGGGCCCTGAGCAGCTGCTGCTTCCTCTCCTCTTTGCTCCAGTACCGGCCCTGTTGGGACCAGAAGCTGGAATCAGCGATGAAACGGTAAAACCCTGAAGACGGGTCAGAACTCAGCTGCTGGGTGTTTGTCTGGAGGCCATGAGTTTGAGTTTCAGGTGTGTTAGTGTTTCTTTAGCTATCAGACCGTGACGACCCGGTTTTTGGTCACTGTGGACTAATCGGTGTCGTTTTGGACTCATGTTGAGACGTTCTGCATCATTTCAGACTCACTGAATCACTTTCAGTCGTCTTGGACTCATTCTGGGTCATTTGTGAACAGATTCGTGTCGTTCTGGGAACAGAGTTCAGAGGAATCAATTGTTGACACGTTTTCTGTCATTTTGAACTCATTTCTATAAATACTTCATTATTTTGGACACTGAATGATTTTAGACATTTTTTTCTGGACTGATTTCGGGTCGTGTTTGATCAGATTTGTGTCGTCGTGGTAACATCAGAGTCACTTTGAACAAACTTTGGGTGATTTGTGACGAGTGTTGTGTCATCTGGGCAACATGACAGTGAATCTGGACTCGTTTGGATTCATTTCTGACACGATTTGAGTCATTTTGAGAAAGTTTTAGTAATTTTAGACTCACTGTGAGTCATTTATACAAATATTCCAGTATGTTGGACACACTGAACAGGTTTTTTTCTGAATAAGTTTTTTTTTTTGGACTAATTTTAGCCCATTTTTTATGAATTTTCTGTCATTTTGAACTAATTTTGAGACATTTTGTGGAACTTCAGTGTTATTTTGGACACAGTGAAAAGTTTTACACTCGTTCTAATTCATCGTGGACGAACTTCAGGTATTTTTTTTTATTGATTTGTGTCATGTTGGGAACATTAAAGTCGTTATTGTAAATGAGAACCTGTTCTCAATGAACCTACCTGGTTAAATAAAGGAAAATAAAATAATAAAGTCATTCTGGACTAAATGTGAGGATTGTGGAGTCACTATGGGTCATTTATGACTAACTTTAGCTCATTTCTGACAAGATTTGTGTCATTTTGAAAACGTTTTGGTGATTTTAGACTAATTTTGAGTCATTTATAAAAACTTTGTGTTACTTTTGGACACATTGAGACACTTTATTTTAAAGTGGACCTGTTTTAATTTGAATCATTTTTAACTAATCTCTGTAGTTTTTGACAGTACTGCTGTCATTCTGGACCAATTTTGAGCTTTTCTTTGGAATAATTTTAAGAATTTTGAGCCATTTTGGACGTTTGTGGGTTTTGTTATGGCAGCAAACGGGGAAACGATGAATAAATATCAGTAGAAAATAAAAGTCTACATAAATACTAGTTCAGATTGTCTCTGGATGTAAATGACAAACAGGTTCTGGTAGAGAAGCATTCACGCTGCACAGGTTTGTCTGTGAGGAGGAGCAGCATGATGAAGATAACGTGACTGAAGTCGTCCATGAAGAGGAACCACACCTGGAGGTTCTGTCCTGGACCATCATTCTAGTTTTATTTCTCACTTCAGCCTCATTTGGACTTCACTCGGTGTTTCTGTGCACTGGTTGGTTCTGAAGCTCCCTGTAACGACGCCACCGCCACATGCACTGATTCAGACGACCACCAGGGGTCTCTGCTGAGCCACGAGTGGAGGACGGACGCCATAACAACATCTGGCTCCGGTTGGGTTTGTGTGTTCTGAACATCTGCAGATGTGACGGATCTGTTCTGATCCGACGGAACCACTCTGGTTCTACGTTCAAAGTGATGACGTTTCATTATCTTCCATCAGACCCTCGACACTGACCTCCAGGCAGCGCTAACATCAGAGAGATCGATCAGAACCACATCCAGGGTACCAGGGACTGGCTCTATGACTCCAACCTGTTCACACTGTCAGACATCCCATAATACTGATGCTACCAGCTGGTGATGGAGGAACTGAACCGAACCAGGTCCAGGGTTCAGACACCTGGATGGATGCAGAACTGCTTCCTGTGTTTAATTTGTGTCATTTTGTGTTTTTGTTGTGAGTCAGATTTATTTGTCGTATTAATTTGTTTGTCGGATTTAGTTTCTATTTTTTTTGCTTCTTGTTTTGTGTTTTTTGTCCCATTTTTCTAAATTCTTTCTCTTTTCTTGTCGTTTCACGTCTCTTTCCAAAAGTTTTGTCTCCTTTCTGTTGCTTTGATTCCATTTGTCTCATTTTGGAT
>NW_007578586.1:99078-111761 GCF_000690725.1 Stegastes partitus
GGACCATGACAGAGACTCTGAGGAGGTTCAGGACCTCCAACCTCCAAAACAACCTTAAAGAGACTTTTTAAGTCACTTTGACGCGTTTTTGTCTCTTTGTGGATTTAAAAATGGCTCTTTGGGGTCATTTAAAGATATTTTTGTCTGTTTGAGGTTGTTGTTGTTTTAGTTCAACTCTGACTTGTCTGACCTGCCTGAGGTGTGACCAGCAGACAGACGGTTCTCTGAGTTGTTTCTAGCTAAGTTTATTTTGCTGAAACATGCTCTGAGCTTCATGATCCGTTGCAGCCCTGGACAGTATCTTCACCCTGCCGACATCTGTTTTTATCTCTTTTTATTCCATCTATCAGCTCTGAACACTCGTCCACATCTCTTGCTTGTTGCTATGAGACGGTTGAAGTGCGTTAGATAATGAATTAAAGGGTTTTCTGAGCAGTAAAACACGAACACATTGAAACATCCCACAGAGAGTCAGCCTGAGTTACTGACCGACAGAATGCCGGCAGGTTCTGGTTCTGGTGGTTAATATACCTTGTGGTGGTGGTGATGGGGGCTGAATGCTGCTGGTCCTCCTCCAGGGGTCCAGTCCAGGCCGGGCAGCGAGTCGGAGCTGAGCTGGAGGTCTCGCAGGTGGAGGAATGGAGGGGTGGTGTCTCCTCGGCCATGCCCAGGACTAGGGCTCGGTCTGGGGCTGGGGCCGAGGCCGGGGCTGGGCCGAGGACTGGGCCTGTATGGGTCAGCAGAATGTTATTACATATTAAACCTATTACCTTTATTTATTGTTTGTTCTTAAAACTGTCCTTATGACAACAAAAATAAAGTCAAGTTAATGAGTTGCTGGGAGCAACCCTCTTACCTGGGCCTCGGTTAGATCCAGGGTCCTACCTAGGACTGGGTTTAATGATTAGATCTAGGGTCCTACCTAGGACTGGGTTTAATGATTAGATCTAGGGTCCTACCTAGGACTGGGTTAAATGATTAGATCTAGGGTCTTACTTAGGACTGGGTTAGATCCAGGGCCATACCTGGGACTGGATTAGTTCGAGGGTCCTACCTGGGGTATGGTTAGATCCAGAGTCTTGCACGGGACTGGGTTTGGTTAATTCCAAGGTCCTAACAAGACCTTGGTTCGATCCAGGGTCTCACCTGGGGCTGGGCCCGGGCCTGAACTTCCTGGTGCTTCCTGGTGTGTTGGTGGTGTTGGTGTTGCAGGTGCTGGTCTGGTCTCCCAGCAGGTCGGGCTCGGTGCTGTCGTCGGTCCGACCCACTCCGCTGTCCAAGTCCTGGCTGGTGCACAGCAGCGGAGCCAGACCCAGTAGGGGAGGCAGCGGCACCGGAGGCTCCTGGTCCTCCTTCTCCCCTCGGTCCTCCTCATCATCCTCCTCATCCTCCTCAGCCCCGGCTCCCTCCCTGCCTCCCCCAGGGCCGACTGGGCCTCCTCCTGGCCCTGGTCCTGGTCTGTGGAGCCGGTAGTATCCGGACAGGTGGGAGGAGGTGAAGGAGCAGGAGGAGGCCCGACGGTCTGGAGGTAGATCAGCTCCGTCCATCAGCTCCTCCTCTGGATCCACAACGTTCTCATTCTGCAGCAAAGACAGAAAAAATACGTGAAAATGAAACTCAAGAGATTTTTAGCATCTTCAGAGTTGGTGGGGCGAAAAATCTGCCAAATCTAATCAAAGTTCCTCCAGAACCTCCTCAGAACATTTGGTTCTGATTCTGCAGCACCTTTATCTACGGACCAGAGTTCTACCTTCAGACTGTGAATGTTCCAGAGGTCCAGGTCCTTCAAGTCCACAGAGGAGGGTCCAGGTTGATCACTTTAATGGACTTTTTCCATCATTTCTGAGCGTCAGAACTTCATCAGAACTTCAGATAGACACATGACATGTAGGAGGAGGTCCGTTGTACATTTCATCGTTAAAGCGGATAAACTGAATCGTTGTTCTGCAGCAGAAGCAGACGTGAGCTGAAGACGAGTTTCATGAAGTCACACACGAGCGAACGCAAAGATTTAACGGTTACATTTCAGCGAACTGGTTGAGACTCTGTCCGGCCTGTGATTGGATGATTTATTGGGAGCAGGCTGGAGAACGTCGCCTCCTGTATGGAATCCATTCACTTTCATTTGCTTCTCGTTTGCAGCTTCATGCAGCGTCTTCCTGTGTGTCTGCGGTCTGGGAAACTTTTATTTATGACTGTCAGCATAAAGCTCCAGTTTGTTCCAGAAACTATTAGACTCACATTAAACCGTCCTGCTGCTGGAACAGAAAATGTGGATTAATGCGCCGCTGAAAGTAGTCCCGATTGGCTGCACACGCCTGCATTTCCTCACGCTGCTCTGAGCTGAAACAATCTGCTGGAAGTTTACTGGATTTAAATCTGCTTAAATGTTATTGTGCAGATTTTGACATTATTTGAAAGAAAAATTCTGTATATCAAAGACTGACAAACAGTAAATAATAGACGTAGATTCATGATAGATTTTCCTGTTTGTTGAATTGTGACTGTAAAAAAAAAGCAAATAAAATAGTAATAAATAATAAAAACACACCATTAAACTGTATTTAAATCAGCTAATGAATCCTTAATGTACAGATGTTTTTATTATTTGAAAGAATGTCCCCTTTTTAAAATACCTGTATGTTTAGAAGTATTAATATTTAATATTATTAATTGGTTTATATTTACATGTTTAATATTGTTTTTTTAAAGTAGATATTATTTACAAGGGCTGAAATTATTATTATTATCATTATTTATAATGATAATAATAATAATAATAATAATAAACATCTGTAAAATGAGGATATTTTAGCTCATTTAAATACAGTAATTATTTCATATTTCTGTATTTAAATGAGCTAAAATCTAATAATTTTCCAGATATCTGAAGCTGATATTGTTTGTGAATTCCACAGTTTTATGTTTGTTGTTGTTTTTTTTAACCATATTTAGTTTCTTTCGGTCATGGAAGAAGCGACACGTATGTGGATCTGAACACGTGTTCCTGATGGATGCTCGCCTGCGACCTTGACACGATAAATCAGGTCACATGGATAAATATCGTCTCCTCCGTTCTCATCTCTGACGTCTTCTTCTGTCTCTCCTCAGCCCGTAAATCTTTCCCCAGATTCGTTTAAGCTGCAGCGGCTGGTTCACCGTGTGGAGGCAGTTTCACTCTAAACAGCGTAAACGACCAGAATCTGGTCTAAAAGTCCGTTTGATCCTATTTTATAGAATTCTGTTTTATAGAAAAGCTGATGACAGGAGGCAGGAGACCACCACAAGACAAAATCAACGCCTTTAGCATCACACTAGAGCATTAACAATACGACTACTGCTGATAATATCACTTTATAGAAGCTTTCCTTTGTTATATTGATGTTTTTCTGCATTTTTAAACGAAAAGAAGTGAAAAAAATATTAAGTGAAAATATAAAAAATTACAAAAACGGACTGAATTTGCATCTTGAACGTAAAATATCAAATAAAATGTGCAAAAAAAAAACATTGCAAATTTATTTTCACAATTTAAAAGGTAAGTTTTAAATGAATTTACTGGTGTTTTATGATTTTCCCGGTTTTATTAAATTACACATAGCTCATAAAATCACAGCAAAAAAATATTAATCTACAGGTTGACTGAAAATTATTTTAAAAAATGATTTATATTTTTCCAAACAATAACGTGTCGACTTCCATCAAGGACTGGAAAATAACATTTAAACTGTTATTTCACAGATTTTTCCCCAAACAGCAGAAAACGGTGACATTTTACATTTTGACTGTTTAAAAAAAAACAAGCTATTAATCCCAGAACATGACGGATCACTGCAGCGACGTACGAGGACTGTCTGATGGTAAATGGTTTTGTCATGGTTGTTTTACAGGTTTCCCACCAAACCTTTTGCAGAAGCTCGGTCACAGCTTCGTGTTTTTAGCTGCTCCAGGTGGTTTTAAGAAGCAGAAGGAGGAGCACCAGGCTGATGGACTGACGCTCCTTCACGGTTCTCAGGTTGTTCCTGACTGAACCTTCTTCTCCGTTTCCTTGAAGCTCTGGTGATTTATTGGTTTAATAGTTCCTCTCTCTGGGTTTTTATCGCCGCTCCTCCATCACCTCCTAATTAGTCATTTGCTCTGCCGGTGAGCCGTCCATCACTTCCTGTTTCCTCGTTAGGAGGCTGTAACCGGGAGAGCCGGTCGGACGCCGACTGACGGCTCATCGGTCCGAGTCAGGCGGTGAATATTCATCACCGCAGGAGTCCACCGTCAGCAGAAACACTCGGCTGTCAGACATCCATCACGACTCCGAGTCGCTGCGTTTGCACACCGAGAACGTCCTTTATGTTCTGTGTGTTTAGAGGCCCAGAGGAACCCCACAGGAACCCCACAGGAAGCCCAGAGGAACCCCAGAGGAACCCCAGAGGAACCCAGTCAGTCTGCAGAGTCGGTCCAAGAGAGGCGACACGTTTTAAGCTAAGGTGGTTTAGACGCATGTGAACTGTAACCGAGTCGTCTCCACGTTCCTCCAGGTGGCGCTACGCCTCTGGATGAAGGATAGTTTTCATTTTAGATTTGTTTCGTCTCATCAGGAGCAACACTTTTGGGAAACTTCATACAAACGATCACTGGTACCCTGGACGTGTTTCTGTTATTTAGAATATTCAAAAATTGTCCAAAAGGTCTCAAAGCTCGACTGTCCTGTCCTGTCCTGTTGTGTCTTGTCTTGTAGTGCTATGGCCTGTCATGTTTTGTCGTGGTGTGTCTTGTCATGTCATATAGTACCATGTCCTGTTGTCATGTTGTGCCATGTCTTCTTTTGTTGCGTCATGTCTTCTCTTGTCATGTCTTGCTGTATCACATAGTACTATGTCCTGTTGTCCTGTTGTCCTGTTGGGCCGAGTCCTGTCCTGTTGTGTCTTGTCTTGTAGTGCTATGGCCTGTCGTGTTTTGTCGTGGTGTGTCTTGTTGTGTCATATAGTACTATGTCCTGTTGTCGTGTTGTGGTGTGTCTTGTCTCTTCCTCGCTTGTCTAGTCTTGTCGTGTTTTGTCTCATTTCGTCTCGTGTCCTCTCGAGTCCTCTGTTCTCACCTCCAAGTCGGGCCGGGCCAGCAGCAGGGAGAAGTTGATGCTGTCGTCTCTGGTCAGGATGGCGACGGCCTCCTCTCGGTTCTGGATGTCGACTCCGTTGATCTGCAGGAGGCGGCATTAAGAGTCGTAAACAGATTAGTGGAAGACTTTGATGTATAGAATCAAAAGTAGAACCTCGTTAAGACACTCGATTAAAGTCGTTACTCTGGATGACAAACGGAACCAAAGCGGGTCATTAGTTCACCTGTTGATCACCAACACCTGGCGCTCTCCTTCATCTAGCCCTTTATCTCCATTTAGTTCTGTTCAATGTGAAAAACACGTCAGAACCTCCTGGATGAAGGTGGAACGTCTTCAAGAACCAATAACAACAAGTCCTGTCGTGTCACATGGTGCTACGTCCTGCTGCTGAGTCTCTGTCCAAAGATTACGACCTGATGAATCCACACAAACGTACTTTATCGCACTTGTTTGTTGTTTTGTTATCTTGTTTTATGTTTGTCTTGGTCCTCTGGAACCAGAACATGTTGAGGTGTTGGACCGCTGGTCAGAACATCAGATATCAGCTTTAGACTGTATTCTAGCCTGTGACTGACCAGACGATCAGTGATCTAAAGACGCACATCAGACTGATTATTAATGATGTAAACATCACGAGTGTCGGGTCGGGTTGGGTCGGGTTGGGTCGGGTTGGGTCGGGTCGGCCGTTGCAACGGTTTACTATAAGTTGTTAAAAATTCTCTTTTGACAAAACGGTTTTATAAAATCATGTTAAGTATGAAGAACAGGAAGCAGGAAGCAGGAANTTCTAGCTCTACCTGCTTCATCTCGCTGGCGGCGTCGTCGTCCGTCGTCATGCCGCTGCGTTCTTCTCGGATCTTCATGGCTCGAGCCTTCAGCAGTCGATCTCTGACCGGACGCTTCGCCACGTATCGAGTTCCGTCGCTGCGGATCTTCACCTGAAGAAGGACAAACCGTCGTCTCTCTGTTTTAAACATTTTAAATTCAGGCTTCTTTTATCTGAGCTCTGGGAGGGTTTTGTTCATCTGCAGCTCCTTGACTTCAGATTAATAAAAGTCAGGAGGCTTCGAGCTGGATTCAGGAGACAAGTTTGATCTGATGAGTCCATGAATCCTCAGATCTTCTGGAAACGCTGCCCCATCACTTAGACTCACTCAGAGTCAAGGGCTTCATATCAGAGCTGCTTGATGTGACAAAAATCACCGCCTCATTAACTACATTTTTAAATTATATCAGTAAACATCACCGACATTGTTAAAAAAAAAAAAGACTGCATGCCAGAAACAAAACATTAAAAACACTCTAACGTCCACCAACTTCAAAATAATGATTTTTTATTCTTTTTTAGTGGATTCTAATCCAATAGGAGTTCATGTTTTCAGACACTTTGAAATGCGTACGATGTGATTCTATACCTACAAAGTTATATTGGTCATTGATTTAAATACAATAAAACAGCAGAAAAACAAACAAACATAAAAAAACTGTCAAATGTTGTAAAAGAACAAACTATCATTTGTAAAAATAAACAAGATTTCTGATGTGAACGTTGTATTTCACATCAGAATGTGTAACGCAGGTCGTGCTGTGAGAACAAGCGGAAAACTGCAGTTCCTCAAATGTCCACTTGAGGCTTCAAACGTTCCCACAGAGCCACATGTTAAAATGTGGAACTATTTAGCACTATTTAGTTCCCTTTGGTAATGTGGTTTGTCCTCATGTGTTTACAAAGACGTAGAAAAAACCCTCCGTATGAAACACGGTAATAAAACTGATTTAAATGCAGTAAAAATAGTCATTAATTAATTCACACACAGCCGGTACTACAGGTCTATCTGGACGTTAAATCGCTTTACCTTCCACTCCATGCGTTGCGGTGACGCTGTTGGCGACGACTGGGTCAGTACCAGCGGTAAGGCCAGTCCCAGCCTGGATGCCCCCACATGCTGGTCCTCCAGAGGGCAGGGGGCGCTATTCACGCTGTGGGGACTGGCGGGGCCGCTGCTGCCGGTGCCCGGCCCTCTGTCCTCGCCCTCCGGCCCGGCCCGGTCCCTGACCCGGTCCCTGACCCGGTCCAGAGGCTCCACCAGGCCCTCAGACGGCAGCGTCATGCAGCTCTGGTAGCGTTCTGGAGGTTTGTTGTGGCGTCTTCTGGTGAAATATGGACTCGACTCTGCACTTCCACCGTCAGGCCTCCGGGGGGCTCCACCTGCAGTCACAACAACAGGAACGTTTAGTCCTTCTTCATGGACCTTCTCCATCATTTCTGAGCGTCATAAATGCATCAGTGCAGCAGACAGACACGACATCTCAGGATGAAAAGTCAGTCGACTGTGAGTTCGGTGATGTTTTAAATAGTTTGAAATCGTTTTCAGGCTTTTTGGACACATTTGAAGTATTCTGGACAAATATGGAGCCATTTTGGGAAAAAATATTTATTTCAAGCATGTTTTTGTCATTTGGGAAGTTTTGTTTGAGGTGTTTGTTAGCTGGTGCAGAACAAAACCTCGTCTGAAGATAGTCAGACCTGGATGGATGTAGAACTGATCTGGTTCAGTTTTAAAGTGTCATGTGTCTACCTGCTGTACTGACGAAGTTCTGAGGCTCAGAAATGATGGAAAAAGTCCATTAAAGTTTAACTAAAAGTTCACCAAAAGCATTATTAATTTGTCCAAAACGACACACAGATCGTGTCAAACACCAAAAACCTGAAAATCTGAAATGCTTTGAAACTTGAAACCAAAACGGCAAAAACTTCACCAGAACGTTTTAAAATTTGACCCACATGACAAAAACGTCTCCAAAATGGTTTGAAAATCTGTCCTCATTTATTTATTTATTCATTTTAATCACCAATAAAACAAGTACTTTGGCTGAAGTTACTCAGAATTTGACCAAAATGACTAAAAGTTGAGAAAAATAACAAATACTTTGTCCAAAGTGACAGAAACCTGTCTGAGATTAATCAGAACCTCTGGATGAGTTAAAAATGAACCAAAATCACAAATTTGTCTGGAAAGCGTAGCATCCTGACATGATGATGGTTCCTCCTCCATGCTTCACGTTTACAATTATAAAGTCCAAAGTAAAACTGATCCGTACTTCAAGGTCCTGGAACTCTGAGAACATTCACCGTATGAAGGTGAAACTCTGCTGCATTAACTAAAGCTACTGCAGGTAAAGAACCAGCTGGTTCTGAGGAGGCTCTGATTGGTTAGAATAGAGAATCACCTGCTCTGGAGCTCCGCCCTCCATCTGCTCTCCTGGATGATGATGATGATGATGATGCCACCTCCCTGCTCAGCGATCTGACGATGACAACACACGTCCAGTGTTATTTATAAAGAAGCAGAAAACATACATTTAAAGACCAGCAGTGGAAACCCGACCTGAACTTTGACGGCGTGGAGGGGGTGGAGCTTGAGCCATTCGCCGCGCTGCCATTGGCTGCTTCATACTTCCTGTATGTGCTGGGGGAGAAGGAGCAGCTGAGGTTGGAGTGGCGGCGCTCTCGGTCCCGGTGGCGCCGAGGGGTGAGGGGGGAGTTCAGAGGGGGGAGGCGGCCGAGGGGGAGCAGAGGAGGCGGAGACGTCAGGCCCCGCCCTCTCCCCGCCTCGCCGTCTTCATCTTCCTGCAGGGGCGGGATCTGCTCGGTGCTGACCAATGGCGTGCTGCGGCAGCTCTCCCCGCCGGTGTTGTAGGCGCTGCTGCTGTCGCGCTCCGGCAGCTCGTTGATGGCCGACAGCTCGTGGTGATGGGAGTCGTCGTCGTCGTCGTCGTCGTTGTCGTCCTCCGGCTCTGCAGGGAGACGTTTGGTTTGTAGTTTCCATGCATGAAAATAAAATCTTAACGCTGGAAATCTTCTGCTTCATCTGTGTGAGTAAAGAACTTTCAGGATTTTCAGACTCAGGCTGAAGTAGGCTCCAAAGTTTTTCGGAACTCATCCTTTCTAAAAACTGACATTGTGATCGATCCTCTGTTTTCGTGTCAGACATTTGCTGCATTTTCACAAAAGATTTTCACAATTTCCTGGAATAACATCCACCAGATAACTTGAGGGTTTGGTTAGATCCATGGGATGTTAATGACTAACAATTTATTGATTTAGCAGAATNATGTTGGATGTGTTGTCTGTTATTCAAAATGACTAAGACGACTCGAAACTTGACTAAAATGACAAAACACTGACTAAAGTGATTTAAAGCTGCCCTAAACGACCCGAGAATGAACCAGAAAGAGAAAAAAAACGTCCACGATCACTGGAAAATACCTCCAACTCGTCCAAATTGTCTCTAAAGTTTCCCAGAATGTCCCAAATTAACCAAAGTATCTCAACAAATGGTCCGAAAAGACGCAGAATTTGATTTAATGAACAACAACTGGTTTAAAATTCATCTAAATATTTCATAAATGTAAGACATCCCATAATACTGATGCTAGCAGCTGGTTATAGATGCGATTTAATCATCTTTGATTCAGTTTGGATTTCCTTTTTTCATTTAAAAAGCGGTTCTGGAGGATTTGGACTCGTTGTCCTGCATGTTGCTCAGATCTGAACACGTTTTTAAGAACTCTGGACATTTTTGACTAATGGAGTCTTTTAGGACCATTTTCACTCATTTATGTAAATTCAGTCATTTTGTCTAATTTTTGGGTCTGTTTGGACTTTTTTGGTAAATTGAATTTTAATTACTATTATTATTTGATTTTCACAGGTTCTGAGGCATTCAGAAGGAGCTGAAGGTGTGTTGGACCGTGTTGTCGTCACTTTGGGCCGCCAGTACTTCTCCTAACTTGAGTTGTAGAGAAAATGAACAGAAACCAGATTCAGTGTTCAGACCTGGATGGATGTAGAACTGATTTGAGGTTCTGTCAGATTTTCTGTCTTGTTCTGTCGTTTTGTCTCTTTTTGTGTCTCACTTGAGCTGTTTGCTGTATTTTAGTCATTTTGTGTTCGTGTTGTTTCGTGTCTCTTTCAAGTCATTCTGGACCAGAACCCAGGTCCAGTGTTCAGACTGAGACACCTGGATGGATGTAGAACTGATCTGGTGTCAGTTTCTAGCAGAACCCAGATGTGTTCTTCCTCCTAAATGTCATGTGTCTATCTGCTGTACTGATGAAGTTCTGAGGCTCAGAAATGATGGAAAAAGTCCATTAAAGTGATCAATCTGGACCCTCCTCTGTGGACTTCAAGGACCTGGACCTCTGGAACATTCACAGTCTGAAGCTAGAACTCTGGTCAGTGGATAAAGGTGCTGCAGAATCAGAACCGTCTGTTCTATTGTCTGGTGGAGACTCTCCTCCTGCATCCCTCTCGGTCTATTTTTAGTGAGGTAGTAACTGGGCTGCCGGCGGCGGCTCTGATTGGACGACGCCGTCCTGCAGGTCCCAGGTGTAAATTTGCATAGTTTGATTTCAATCTGAGCCTCACAGAGTCTGCCCGTGTGGCGGAGGACGAGTTTGTGGTTTCAATCTGCAGGAAGCAAGTGTTTAAGTTGGCAGAAGCATCAGAGAATGAATTCAGAGTCGCTGCTTCACCTGCTCGACGACACACAGCCACACTTACCCACGACAGCAGTGGCTCATGGGAAGGTGATGCTGAGCTTTAAAGATGAAATGTGAACTTCAGTCACAGGGTTTCTTTAACCACCTGCTGTGTTCCTCCTCAGCAGATAGTTTGCTTGGTTGTCATGGAGATAGCTGAGACATCCCATAGACTGTATGTAAAAGATGGATGTAGCCACCAAGGAGTGGCTCGTCGGTTTGTCGACTACAGTTTGGAATTTGGCGGTTACCGTCTTTGCTTTTAGAAGCAGGAACTTAAATCTTCTTTTGTTTTCTAAGTGGGGCCGTAGAGGACAAAGTGAACTTCATGCTGCATTCAAGGACACTTGAAACTAGTGACTGAGGTCATAAACTCCAGATGAAAATGTTTGCTGAGGAGTCGCCCCCTGCTGGCCATTAGAAAAAGCCTGATTCTGGTCATTCTCATACGTTCAGGCCAGTAGGAACTTTCTCCACCTTCTAGTAGGAACATTATCATCAGTTCTGATCACCGGGAAACAGAAAGGTAGTAGTTAGTCTTGGTGTCTAGATCTAACCAGGTAGTTTTGGTATCTAGACCTAACCAGGTAGTTTTGGTACCCTGCCACTTTAATGTTTTCCACAATCACTCATACAGTCATATTAATTGTGTTAAACGTTGAAAAAAGCCTAAAATGCATCATTAACACACAGAATGAACTCACAATAACACATTAAAGTACGATACTGAGGTAACAACTGTTTTAGAACTGAAGTGAAGTTAGCGTTCTGTTGGTTTTTTAATGTGACCAAACTTTTCCAGATCTGGAGGAGGATTAACGGCGGACTTGTTCACCTGCAGTATTCGGTCCCCTTCTCTGATTCGTCCGTTCTTTGCTGCGATGCTGTTTGGATTCACCTGAAATAATCGACAAAAACAAGTCAGCAAAGCGGCCGAGGAGAAGACAGACGAGTAGATGAATTAGGAACGGAGCTGAATTATTAAAACCTGCATGAATACATGAATGAGTAAACTGGTGGAAGGTGATTGGCTGGATGAATGACTCAGACGGAGAAGTGATGGATGAGTGAAGCTAGAACTGAGTCGGTCTCGCTCACCTCTCCGACGTAGATCCCCAGGTCCTCCTCGTCGTCGGTCCGGTAGCAGACGGTCAGACCGAGCTTCTCCTGCTGGCTGGACTTGTAGAGCTCCACCTCCTGGAGAAACAGGAGACCTCAGAACACGTGGACCGGTTCACGATGGACAGAACTGGTTCCCACACCAGAAAAGTTCCACTCATGAAACGGGCCAAGCTGGAGGTTTTAATGACCGACTGTTAGCTAAAGGCTAGCCTGTTAGCGAGCCAGGAACATGTCGTCTAGTTTCTCTTTATTTTGCTGTTGATCTCGTTCATCTCCAGTAAAACGTGACTCGATCCCAAACATTTCTATTAAACACTGAGAGGGAGTCGGTCCAAGCTGTAAACATGAACTCTGCAGTTTGATCATCAGGACTGATTCAGCAGCATCACAGAACGCTCAGAGAACGTATAAACCCACATCTGAGCAACACTCACAGCTGATCACAGAGAAACCTGATTTATTCTTCACACTGTGACGTAAGATTGATTCGGTTGAAATAAATATTTACCAAAAACAAAAACGCTCCCTGATATCCTGTCGCTTCGTCCTCGTTTAACGTCGACCTAACGCTTGAAAAACCTTCTGACAGTTTTTATATTTAACACTCAAACATGTTTGGAGCCCAAACATCAAAATCATGTTTGGGCTCCAATAAATCCAACCAAAGAGTTTCTTAATTAGCGGGTTTTAGCCGTCAGACGTGTCCAAATACTTGTTGGGTGTTTAAGAGCTTGTGTGGCGCAGACTGAGGGATTTCCACCAACCTGGCAACCACAACGTTCTGTGTTCTACATTTCTAGATGTTCTGATTTCAACGTGGAGAAAGATGAAGTGAATACGTTCATTTCATGAAGTTACCTCATCTGGGTCGCCGAGCTGGAGCTGAAACTACACAAAATATTAT
>NW_007578586.1:111783-112939 GCF_000690725.1 Stegastes partitus
AACATGAACTCTGCAGTTTGATCATCAGGACTGATTCAGCAGCATCACAGAACGCTCAGAGAACGTATAAACCCACATCTGAGCAACAGTCACAGCTGATCACAGAGATTTTAAATGAATATGTAAATCAGCACGTTGGACCTTTTATTTTGAAGTTTCATCCTGTACCTGGATCTGGTTCCTCCTCCGGTGCGTCTACTTCAGTCTTTCTTTAATCGTGTCGTGTTTGAACTGATTTTGCACATTTTCTTGAACAAGTCGTGGTTTCGTCCTGAACAGACGCTCGAGTTTAATTCTTCATATTTTCTTTAGAGTTTAATGAGTCAGAGTCTCGTTTAAGAAAACTGAGCACGATATTTAAGATGTTATGTGAGGAAGGAAAAAAGAAGAAGAGAGGAGGAAAGAAATGTCAGGAGAAGGAGGCGAGGAAGGAAACGAAGAGATGAATAATAGAACATGAGCTTAATGAGGACATTAAAGATGGAGGATGGAGGGATCTGAGGACGGACGGAGGAACAAACTGAGACGACCAACGGATGAAACGTTGGTGTTGGAGCGTCCGACAGAAACGTGAAGCGACGGTCACGCTGCTCTGAACTCTGCTTTCAGCTGAATGTCAGACATTCTCGGCTGAACAAAGCTGGTTTCTGCTTGTTCCTGCAGGTTCTGCCTGAAACGTGGCCTCCTGGTCTGATCCTGACCTCCTACTGATGGAAGCAGACAAACTGTCCAACGCTTTAAAGCGACGATTAAAATTCTCCTTTTTCGTATAAAACCAACCAAACTAACATGTTTTTAACTTCTTCTCAGTTCTGTTGGCAAACAAACCAAACATGAGCTTTAAATCGTGATGTTTCCTCAAAACCACTTGATTCTGCATCTTTGATAATAAAATAATCCTAAAGAATAAACCGTTTGCAGCAAACGGACTCTATAAGAAACTACAAATTCTGGGTTAATGGGTGCAAACACGAGGACCTGTGTGTCTGGTCGTATTCATGTTGTGTCTCTTTAGTCAGTCTGTCGTTTCTTTCATGTTTTCTTTCTCTTTTTGTTTTGTGTCTCTTTGTGTTTGTTTCTTTGGTTCTTTCAGCGACTGTTTGGCTGAACTGCAGACAGAGTTTCACAGAGCATAGAGGAGAAAAGTCCATCCATC
>NW_007578586.1:114643-116147 GCF_000690725.1 Stegastes partitus
CGTGATGATGATGATGGTGGTGATGATGGTGACCTCTGGTTCTGCTCAGCGTCACAAAGTTCTGGAAGCTGATGTCGGTCTGCGTGGCCTCGTCCACGCAGTCGGGGATGGCTACCATGGCGACGGAGGAGATGGAGGAGCTTCCTGTCCCGCTGCACACCAGCGTACCTGAGGGGGCGGAGTTTAGGTGATGAACAGGTACCAGCAGGAACAAACAAACCACTCGAGACTCATTTCTGTTCATCAAAGTCACAAACTGGACTTTTTTTCCTCTTTGTTTTCTGTAATTTAACAAAATGAAAAGCAAAAATCTGCAAAATAAGAGTTCAAAAATTGACTGTTTTAACCTTAATATACATCATTTTAATTTCACATAACAGCATTTATCTGTAGAGTAATGTTTTTAAAATTAAACACATTAAAAACACAAAATAAAATAAAATAAAATCAATGAAGTAATTTTATTTTTGTGGGCATTATTTACACTTTTAGTCTGTTTTGTTGTGGGGTTTTGTTTGTTTGTTTGTTTATACAGTCAACATGTCAATACTTTTTTGTAATTTAACAAAACGGTTAAAATCTGCAAAAGTAAGAGTAAAAAAAAAAAGTAATAGGAAATAAAAAAAATTCTAAGTCTGCAAAATAAAGCTGTAGAATTGCTTATTGCCAAACATTATTTAAAGAATAAAAATAAAGTATCACTATTTTTTTATTTGTTTTTTACTGTGGACATTATTTACAGTTTTAATGTTTTGTTTGTTTGTTTGTTTTTACAGTCAACATGTTTATATTTTTCTGATACTTTACCAGTAATTTTTTGATAATTTAACAAAATGATTAAAATCTGAAAAATAAGAGTTAAAAAAATTCTAATTTTTTTATTATTGTAGTTTTATAAAATTAGTAATATTAAATCTAATTTTATTGCCAAACCCTTTTTAAAAAATTTTTTAATAAATTATCTTTACAAAAAATACAGATTTGATTTTGATCAAAGCAGCACGTCATAGATGATTAAGTTGAAGTTTCAGGTTTACAGATTTTACAGATCATCTGCCTCCAGACCGGGTTGTCAGGATCAGAAGGTTACTCAGGTTCATCTGATTAAAGTCAGACGAGCTGCTGCTCATCAGTCAGTTCCAGATAAACAGACTTTTATCATCACAGCGACTTGAAGGACCAGAGAGTTAAATCATGTTCAGAATCCAGCCTGTTCGCCTCCTTTACTGAGAATCAAAGAAAAGCAAAGCAGCTGATGGAAGGTTTGAAATGTAGAAATCCACATTTGGTTTAAAGAAACCGGCCGGTTAGAAACTAGACGAGTGGGATTGAAAGAGAAGCGACGAGACGATGAAATGCTGCCGTTACATCAGCTGTTTGATATTTAAACGCAGCAGGAGATGAAACGGGTCGAACAGATGAAGTGGATCTGAAGCTCTGGAATCAGATGAGACGAGTGTTTTCTGTCTGACGGCGCCTCAGACGTCCAACAGGTAACACAGGT
>NW_007578586.1:116842-125493 GCF_000690725.1 Stegastes partitus
CCATGGAGACCTAGCTCCACAGCATCAGTCACCATGGAGACCTAGCTCCACAGCATCAGTTGCCATGGAGACCTAGCTCCGCAGGATCAGTTGCCATGGAGACCCAGCTCCACAGCATCAGTTACCATGGAGACCTAGCTCCACGGCAGCAGTCACCATGGAGACTTGGCTCCACAGCATCAGTTGCCATGGAGATCACACTGATCTCTCCTCATAGTTCGGCCCTCTGGACAGAAATCTATCTTACTACCACTCAGGTGTCACAGTCTAAACATTAAATCTACTTTTTGGTCTTTTCCTCTGTGACTGACTTTGAGCATCGTTGGTGTTTTTAGACGGAGATCTTTGTTTGAGGTCTGATGAGTCCAGTAGATTTAACGGTGATATA
The DNA here is from genome assembly GCF_000690725.1 of Stegastes partitus. Classification (NCBI taxonomy): domain Eukaryota; kingdom Metazoa; phylum Chordata; class Actinopteri; family Pomacentridae; genus Stegastes; species Stegastes partitus. The sequence goes on from NW_007578586.1 coordinate 117,231, forward strand.
CGTGTCATATTTAGTTATTTCCTGATAAATCAGGATGAAGCAGTTTTCAGGATTCTCTCAAAATGTGTTTTGCTTTGACACAAACTGTTGAATCCTTGAACAGAAAACACGACGAACCACTAAGACGAGGCGACGTCTCAGAGCTGCCTGAAGCTGAACCAAAATGAATCGTAGAAGTGCTGGATTCATAAATGAAGCTGGGATTTAGAAATCAGGCTTCAATCAGAAGCAGGAAGAAGAATTCACGATGGCAGGTTTGAATAACGGTGAATCAGGGCAGCTGCTTGACTCAGAACGTCTTCGGCCTCGTTGGCCTGAGACCATGAATCTCCTTCTGAAGCTCGTTTCTGAAACTCTGTTTGGTTCCAAAGTTTTTCTCTGGAAGCAGAACAGAAATCAGAACTGAAGACACTCCAGTTTACGGAGGTTACCTAAACACTCCGTACTTAGCAGCAGGTGCTACGATTTACCAATGTGTCCTGAACGCCTCGCAGAAGGACCATCAGTAGACGCTCCAGTTTACCAGTGTTACCTAAACGTCTCATATGCATGTTTGATGCTTTCCATCCAGCATCTCATGCACTCAGAGCTTTGCTGCGTCTGTTTCCTTCCACTACCCACAATCCTCGGGGGTTTATTTACGTGCCACAGACCGACTGTCACAACGCCGCTCAGACTTTCTGGACGTGTTCCAGGTTTTCCGGCGTCGTCAGCTCAGACAGCAAAGTGAAGAGAATCCAGAGGGAAGCAGCCGGCGGTGGAGGAGTTAACGCGCCGGGAGGCTGCTGGCTGCTGCAGGAGGAAACCTCGGTTGCCATAGAAATACGGCCGATGCTTTAGAGGAGGCTGGCAGACGGAAACGCTGCCGCCGACTCTGTGAACGTGGAAACCAGCCTCGGCTCATCCGGAGGGAAATCAGGATGGAAACGAGCTGCAGAGACCCAAACGCTGATGAAAGAACCTGAACACGAGTCGATATGAACCCAGAAACGTCTCAGGAACATCCAGTTATTCATCCTGAAAGCTGGAATTCTGCTTCTTGTTCCACAGAGCCGGATGTCAAACTTCCATTTATTATTTGGCATCTTTACACCAACCAGAGCTCCTCACCTGTCATCAGTCACATCAGAACATCAAGAACCAGCATCAGATGAACAGAACTCAGACCTTCTGCATCTCGTCCACACACCTCTGTCAGATCACAGACCTCGCAGCTCAACCTAACAGGATCTGCAGAGCTTTTAGCTCATGGTGTCCCTGAAGTCACCACAACGTTTCTAAATGACCGACTCGTGCTGCCTTCACTGCCCTCTGTGAGGCTGGAAATCAAACGTTTGATTCTGTAAATGCAGCTTTCGTCCTGGTGACCAATGAAATGTGCCGTTATTTAGGCAGGTATCAGGAGAGGCTAGAATCTCCCAGTGGCACCTAAACGCCTCACATGTAGGTTCTCAGTGGATGATAGAAGTCCCCAAAGTACCTAAACGCCTCATATGCAGACTCTGAGATGGAGACTTTGTTCATGCCCTCAGAGAAGCTCACGATTTTATATATTAGATATTAAAAGACGCTTTACAGACGTTACCTAAACGCCTCACGTATGCTGAACAGTAGAGGCTACAATTTCCCAAGTTTACCTAAACGCCTCACATAAAGACCATCAGTAGACGCTCCAATTTACCAATGTGTCCTGAACGCCTCACATAAAAAGCTAATCTCAGATGATACAATTTACCGACGTTACCTAAATGCCTCACAGAAAGACCATCATACAATTTACCGAGGTTTCCTGAATGCCTCATATGCAGGTGAGATGGTAGATGCTTCATTTTACCAGCGTTACTAAACGCCTCATACACAGGCAATCGGAGACACTAGGATTTCCCAGGATTACTCAAATGCTCCACGGTAGACGCTACAATTCACCAACGTTCCCTGAATGCTTCAGGTTACTCGTGGTAGACTCTACAAGTTGTGGACGTTCCGTAAACGCCTCACAGTCATCGGGGCATGCTGGAGTTTCCAGACGCTCCCTAAACGCCTCGCTGTGCTTCTGGAAGCTTCTGGTCTGCATCAGATCCAGCTGAGAGACCGAACGTTGAAACGAGACGCGTTTACCTGAAACCAGGTGAGTTCATCCACCAGGACACGACTTCTAAACACCACATGGACGACTTCCTCGTTCTCTGGCTGACTAGAGTGAACACGTGGCGTGTTTCCACAGGTTCAGAGGGTTTCTCAGCTGTTTTTTTCTCACTTTGAACCTCACGTCCTTTAAACACCAAAGAACATGGAGGAGCTGAAATGTTCTGGTTGATGTGATGGAAGCTGCAGAGTGTGTGAGTCAGTGTGTGTCGGTGTGTTAAACGAACAAACATGTCGGCCTGCAGCAGCTTTAAACTTCTAGAGACGACCACCAGAGCCGATAAATCAGCCGAGCAGGTGGCAGCGCGGACGCAGCGTTCTCCATCTATCAGCGGAGGAACCTCGTTAAAGACGACTGATGGCAGCTTCACCTTCGGGTTCCCGTGTCGGTCCATCGGCCGCAGAGAGCTGGTCCATCCTTTCTGCTGGAAACACAACGAGACACGAGGGTTAGAGTCTGAGGAGAAAGACCTGAAACCAGCTCAGGTCCAGTGTTTCATGTTCGATCCAGTTAATTACACAGAGAACGAAAATGCAGTTCAGCATCAGGATGGAAGTAAAAAGCTTTAAAGACAGAATCAACAGTGAAACAGAGCAGACAGCAAGACGAGAGCATCAGAGGTCAGTATTTATAGTAAACCAGAGGACGGGAGTGTTAAAAAAAACAAATGGCATCAAGGGGCAATAATATAATATTACTGGAATTAAAAAATAAAAATACATAAATAACAGCCAAGATCTGAAAAATAACATTTTTAGCTGTAATCTTACAGTCACACTGTGTGGAATATATATATTTATATTTTACTATATTTTACTTTTTTTTCTGTGATTTTACAGGATATTTGTAATTTAACAACACAAGAAAATATATAAAATAAAAGGTTAAAAAATAATCTTAATATACTCAGTACATGTTATCCTAAACATATTTAGCAAATATCTAAATAATAATAATAATAATAATTTAACATTCAGACATTATAAAACGATGACTTATTTGTAAAAACATATCGATTGTATTTATCATAGATAGTTAAATAGATTAATGTGTACATCTCCTTCATTAAACATTAAGAAGCCAAACGTACGCCTTTTTTTAACTTTAATATGAATATTTTTTTATTTTGTTCTAATGGATCCAAACACATCAGAACCCTCGACCCTCCAGAAGCGTGAAGTTCAGGTTTTTTCTTTTATCTGCGTGTTTCTTTGTTGTCTTCATGTCACAGAACCTAAACCCTTCAAGCGACCCGTAACTATAACCTACTGCTCATATAATCTGTGTGTTTATAGGGATGCATGCTGAGTCTGAGCTGTTCTGCCTCCTGAGGGGTCATAAAAACTTTCTTCCACATCACGTTTCGTTGGCGACTGACTGTAAACGTGCTGCAGACGCTCTGACGTCGGGCTGAACCGATGCTAATTACCAAACGCCTCCCGTTCACTCAGCACCTGCAGACATTAGCATCATAATGCAGCCGGAGGCCGACGTGGAGCTGCTCCTGTTCCTGCAGGTGTGTGATGTCATTAGTTTATATCTGCAGGAAACACCAGAACCAGAACCAGACCTGCTGCTTCCAGGTGAGACTCTCAGCCTCGTTGGTATTCATCACAGGTGTGCGTCTGTGATGCACAATATAATAGAAACTCAATTAAATCTGATCAGAGTTCCCCCAGAACCTCCTCAGAACCAGCTGGTTCTGTATCTGCAGTAACTTTACTTAATGAAGCAGAGTTCTACCTTCAGACTGTGAACATTAATCAGTGACCTTAACGGTTGTGGGTCGGTTTACTTTTAACTCCAGACAGAAGCTGTTCCACATCCTGACTTTAAACTAAGTCAGAACATCCAGTGGAGAGGTCCAGGTCCTTGAAGTCCACAGAGGAGGGTCCAGATTGATCACTTTAATGGACTTTTTCCATCATTTCTGAGCCTCAGAACTTCATCAGTACAGCAGATAGACACATGACATTTAGGAGGAAGAACACATCTGGGTTCTGCTAGAACCTGACACCAGATCAGTTCTACATCCATCCAGGTGTCTCAGTCTGAACACTGGACCTGGTTCTGTTAAAAAAAAAAATGAAAATGACTGACCAAACTGCCTGAAAACTACAACAGTTACTCAGAACTCATTTGTCCAGAACAGCAGAAACACATCGAAAATGATCCAAAATGATAAATAAAAAATACAAATAATTAATTTCATAACCAGCTGGTAGCAGCAGTATTATGGGATGTCTCACAGTGTGAACAGTTGAATGTGACAGAGTCATAGGAACAGTCAGTGGTACCCTGGATGTGGTTCTGTTTGGTTAAAATCACTCAACAAAGTCTTAAACGTCTCAAAAATAAGCAAAAGATATTTGAGAATGACTCAGAATGAGACCAAACTAACAAACAACCAACGACAAAAAAAATGGTTCATGACCCAAAACACGTTTTATCTTCTGACCATCTCTGAGCGTCGCTATCAGGAGATACATCATCGTTTGAACAGCAGAACTGCACCAGACTCTCCTCATTGGAGCCTCATCCTCACGTCTGATCGGGCTTTTAGGTTTAGATGAACCAGCTGATCCAAACAAAGCCTGGTTTTACTGAACCTGCGTCGTCGTTGGCCTGCTAGATATCAACACTGTAAGAATTCATCCCTGAATAACTCCAGACTCGACTGAATCCTTCCTCCTCCTCCTCCTCCTCCTCCTCCCGGTTCGTCCTGGTCTCATCCTGATTCAACCTTCCTCCCTCCTCCTCTCCCTCGGGTACGATTAGCATCCCCTGCCTCCCCCTCGGCATGCTGGGAGTGAAAGATGGACGCCTGCTTCCTTCTCCTTCTCCTCGGCGCCTGGAGCCTCCCGGAGGGCGATGGAGACGAAAGACGGAGGCGTTTGATGGAACCAGTGAATAGCTGATGAGGAGGGAGGAGAAGCTGGTGAAGATGATGATGATGAAGATGATGATGAAGATGATGATGCTCAAACGATAAAAGATTTGCCGTCGGCTCCAGATGTTGCTGGAAGCTGCAGCAGCTGTGAACACCCAGCAGATTTAAACTGAACCGTCTAATGTAACGAGTCTCATGTCGACTCGATGGAATCGGTTCCCCAGAGGACGAACCGGATCCTGTTCAGAATGATCTAGATTCATCTGTCAACAAAAAACAAGAAAAGAAAATGTCTGCTCCAGATGTTGTACTTTAGATTGTTGGTACGTTGTAGTTTTCAGTCCAGTTTAGCTTCCAGACGAGCTCGTTAGTTAAAACAGAGACTAAAAACTAAAACTGAAGACAGAAGATGAGAACTGACGACCGTGACCAGAAACTGAGACCACGTTCACACGTAGCCGGTGTTCACTAAAACAGATCTACGCTTTCAAAAATAACGTCGTTCACACAAACCCTCATAAACACGTGGTTCAGAGCTGCTATGAGCTGTCAGACCTGTAGGGGGCAGTGTAACCAGAAGCCATGCTGGCCAATCGGAATCATGGAAAAAAAACACAACAACCAATGATGAACTACTTCCTGTTACTTCAGCGATAACGGGCGAGGGAGGTTCGTCTGGACCGACAGAGAGGTGGCGCTGCTCCTACATGTTAGCGAACACAACGAGGAAAACACTAAAATACTGACTTCTATCACAGCAGCCCAACATGGTCGCACACTGATGACATCACACTCCGTCTCCTCCTGTCTACGTACAAACGTCAACACGGAGTTTTTCCAGATGTGATCAGTGACTCGTAGCTTCGTCTACGTGTCAACCAGACACATCGACACGTCACCGTTCCTGCTTCGTGTAAACTGGACCACGACTTGAACTGTGACTCAGAACCACGACTGAAACTCAACAAAGTGAGAAAAGTTGAGCTGAAACGCCTCCTGCAGGATTCACACCTTGGTCTTGGCTGTTGTGTTGTTTTGCTAGCGGACCTCATGACGTCGACGCAGACCGACAGACTCAGAACCGACCGAGAACCAAACTCAGTGTCTCAGGATTCACTGAGCTGGTACCGGAGCGGCGCTGACCCACACAGCTGTTAGACGTCTTCATTTCACTTAAGCCACGTGTAGAAACGGTCCATCACAGAGTTATCGAGACGTGTTTACAAAACGGAACGTTCCCGTGCAGACAGCACCAGAACCCAACCGTTTGGACGTGGTGATGTCAGACGGACTCCGGCTTCAATCAGCTGCTGAACAGGAAACGGTTTCATTCGCTGCTCCTGTCCATCAGAACCGAGTCTCCTCTACATGTTCAGTCTGTTTCTGATGAGCTGTTCTGACTGATTCTGACGTGTTGGCGGCGGGTCGATAGTCCATCAGGAACCCAGCAGGCCTCCGGAGCCCGGCTGGGCGTTGGGGGAAGGCGGCGAGCAAAAGGCCGCCGTCAGCGCTTCTCCGCCCTCCAGTTATTAATTTCACACTCGAGCTAGCCGTGATTTCTGTTTCCACGCCGGGCCTGGGCCGTAATGAGCCGCGGAGAAAAACGCTGCAATTACAGAGAAATCACCGTCGAGCCCAAATGGAGACACGAACACAGCAGAACGTTCAGCAGCAGCAGTCTGAGGAGCAAACGATGGGACGCTGAAGCTGATGACTGCAGCAGAAACATCATGAAGATGAATAGAACCACAGAACCAGGACGTGGGTCAGAGCCACGGTTTAAATCAGAAATGCTAAAAATCATACGTACTTTAATGAGCATCATCATGTGGAGGATGTGTGACAACATGTGAAGACGTAGCTGGTCAGTAAAACACCTGGTGAAGCCTCATGGCTCAGGAGAACCCACCTGAGGAGGTTCCTCTGGTGGTGCCTTCAACATCAAACTGGACTCATTTAGTCTGGCTTCAAAAAGAATTCACAAACACAAGATTCTGTTTGAGTTACTAGAAGGAGACTAGAGAGGAGGCCACCAGGACTCCTGTGACTCCTCTGAAGGAGGTACTAGAAGGAGACTAGTGAGGAGGCCACCAGGACTCCTGTGACTCCTCTGAAGGAGGTACTAGAAGGAGACTAGTGAGGAGGCCACCAGGACTCCTGCGACTCCTCTGGACTCTTTGTGGCTGTTGTTGGTCTCACGGCGGTCGTTCTGCTGGTTTTGTGTGTCTGCAGTCAGTCTGTGTACGTTTGTGGTCATTCTGCTGTTAGTCTCTGTGATCAATCTGCACCGTGTCGTGTGTCTTTGTTGACCTCGTGTGTGTTTGTGGTGTTTCTTTGTCTCCTGTATGAGGTTGTGTAGCTGCTGTGAGGCTTGTTGTGTAACTAAACGTGGACATGAGAACGTTGATCAGCTCCTCGTTGTGTTTGAGATGCACAGCAGCAGCTTCTGGGTCTGACGTGATGGTTTCACATCATCGTGTGTCTCTCTGGTTGTTGTGTGTCTCTGTTGATCATTTAATTATAATTAATTTCCCTCGCTGCTCCGTGTGTTTGAGGTCATTCTGAACGTTTTGTGTCTTTTTGTTTTGTCGTCAGTTTGCATGTTTGTGCGTCGCTTTGTCTTCACGTTGTGTGTGTCTGTGGTGATGTGGCGTCTGTGTGGTCAGTTTGTGTGTTTGTTTGTCTTTGTGGTAATGTTGTGTTTTGTTGTGATGGTTGTTGTCGTGTTTTTGTGATTACTTTGTGTCTTTCAGTGTAATTTTGTGCTTAATTGTGATCGTTTGTCATCGTCTTGCACGGTTTTGCGTCGTTTTGTCTCTTTTGTGTTCTTCTTTCGGTCCGTTTGCATGTGTTTGTGTTTCTTTGTGACTGTGTGTGTCTTATGTTTACGTTGCGTCGCTTCGTGCTGTTTGTGGTCAGTGTGTGTCTCTTTGTGATGCTGTTGCTTTTCCTCGCGTTCGTTTCTGTGCGTTTGTTGTCAGGTTACATGTCTGAAACGTGTCCTCAGCATCTCAGCATCTCATCGTCTCATCGCTTCATCGCTTCTCTTCCTCTCTGACTGTATAAACCTGAACCTGCAGCAGCGAAGCATCATGGGATACGTAGGAACACGTTCAGACTGGTTGATGTCATTTTGTACAAATGTTTTACTGAATGAAACGTTTCTGTGTGTGTGTGTGTGTGTGTGTGTGTGTGTGTGTTTGTGGTGTTTCTTTGTCTCCTGTATG
>NW_007578586.1:125523-129900 GCF_000690725.1 Stegastes partitus
CATCTCATCGTCTCATCGCTTCATCGCTTCTCTTCCTCTCTGACTGTATAAACCTGAACCTGCAGCAGCGAAGCATCATGGGATACGTAGGAACATGTTTAGACTGGTTGATGTCATTTTGTACAAATGTTTTACTGAATGAAACATTTCTGTGTGTGTGTGTGTGTGTGTGTGTGTGTGTGTGTGTGTGTGTCTGTGTGTGTGTGTGTGTATCTGTGTGTGTGTGTGTTCATTACAGCAGAGCTGTCGGTTCCAGCCTTAGAAAGCATAAATACGGTTCTCCTAATGACCCCGGTTGCCGTGGCAACAGCATCCCATCGAGACAAATCTGACAGCGGAGTGGAGGAGGAGACGACGGGGTGGAGGGGTTACCGCGGAGACGGGAGGAGGAGACGGAGGTGAAGGAATGTGGAGGATCGACTCGTTTTTCCTTTTTGTTGTTTATCGACTGAAGCGTGTTTCTGAGCGTAAACAGCTGCTGACATCTGGAGAGTTCATTCACAGAAACACAGACCTCCATCTTCATAAACCTTCTGCTCCATCGTCTACCTGAGACACCAGTCAGGCTTCAGTTCTGTTTGTTTCTGTCGTTTCTCCTGAGTCAGACCCACTCAGCTTCACTTTACTGATATCAGGAAACAGAGATGAACATCTCTGAACTCTTCATTTAACTGCAAACGTGACCCGATAATCGACCCTTAACAATCCTAAACCTGCTATCCGACAGGTTTTTAGGAAAAACCAACAGAACCCATAAAAACAGCCTTAACATAGCGACAGCCTTGGATTCTGACTCCGACATGACATTTAATGTCACCAATCAGGATGACGGCGTATTATCTGAACAATTTGTGATATGTCTGATACATGGAGGATTTTATGAGTCAAAGGTTTTGAGGCCGTTTGGGTCAGTTTGAGGCATTTATCGGTTGGTTTCAGCATCATTTCGGACCAAATTTGAATATTTCTGATATATTTGGAGTCATTATGGGCAAGTTTTGCTCATTTTTAACTGTTTTCCAATCATCTCAGACACATTAGGAGTCATTTTGACCTGCTGTTGGACGTGTTTTCAGTTATTTTAAGAAAACATAGAATCATTTTTGGACAATTTTGGATTTTTAGGTACTTTTTTTTAAAAAACGCGCATCTTGAGTAATTTTGGACACGATTTTGAATATTTCTGGACAGTAATTGAATGATTTGGGACAAATTATAGTTTTGTTTCCCCCCAAAATGACTTCGTCCACATTTTTTACTTATTTTCACCAGATGTGTTCTTCCTCCTAAATGTCATGTGTCTATCTGCTGGACTGGTGAAGTTCTGCGGCTCAGAAATGATGGAAAAAGTCCATTAAAGTGATCAATCTGGACCCTCCTCTGTGGACTTTAAGGACCTGGACCTCTGGAACATTCACAGTCTGAAGGTAGAACTCTGGTCAGTAGATAAAGGTTCTGCAGAATCAGAACCAGATGTTCTGAGGAGGTTCTGGTGAAGAAAAGAAAGACAAGAAACTGGCGATGCATGAAGAACAGCAGCAGCCTGAGAGTCGGTTACTATAGAAGCAAAAGTAAAGAAAATCTCATTATGCAAAGATGGGGGGAGCCGGAGAGACAACAGAGGTGGAGAAGATTGAGAACAGATGGGGGAGAAGGAGACGCAGTAATAAGAGTCAGAGATGCTGAAGATCAGCTGGAAGCAGAAAGAAGGACGGGGGAGGGGAGGAGCAGGTGGAAACACAGTCCACGTAAAACCAGAACGCAGAGGAAGACATGAGATGAACAGGGATTCAGTGTTTGAATCCATCTGTTGGTGCTTCAGACGGTTTGTGGCGTCCAGACAGGAAGTCCAACGAGACCGAGCCGCCGTCACACCTGTGCAGCCCCGAGGGACTCCCGTCAGCCTCCTCTTTGATTTGCTCCGTTTGATTTCCAGCAGCCGTTTAGCTTCAACACGAGGCGTTCAAACGCCCCGAGGCAGCGTGGGACGAAGCGCCGCCGCCGCTGCTGCGAGGACGTCCAGCTGTTCGGTTCACGTCCAGGCGTTTGAAACCAGATTCCGTTTAGGAAAGAGGACCGAGGGCCACTTCCAACTGATGCAGCGAAAGAGAAGCGAGAAGCTGAGAACACTTCGCTCTCTGAGTCGTGATGACGTTATTTGTATGAACCGAGTCGTGATTTCCTGAAACACTGCAGCTGGATGTCAGTCCAGAGGAGGAACACTGGAGCACACAGGCTGATACAGAACCTAACAAATGTACCGGACCTCCACCCAGGGTCCGGTTTAGGCCTAAACTAACAGCATCAGTAGTTACCCACCTCATCTCCTATGTGTCTGTAGAAGCTCTTTAACCAGAATGATGTCATTAATGGTAAAACATGATTATTAATGTTATCCATGAATTTTAAAAGTTACTGTTTTGAAAAAACTAAAGAATAGTTCAGCTCATTATTCTTATTTCTTCACTCAGACGTCAGATTCTAGTTATTTACTTGCATTCCTGAACAGAACCGTTTGTTTTAGTGGTTGAATGTGATGCTTGATTTCATACGTTAAGGCCTGAATCTGTCGAGGGACGAGCTGTTTATGGACATAAATGTGTATTTCATGAGCGTCCATTTACACTTTAATCAGAGGCGGCCTGAAGATAAAACCTGCTGCACATGTAGGTCAGTGGTGTAAACCTGTCAATCACAGCCCCGCCCTGAAACATCCTCTGACTCAAAACGTGTCCAGAATGAGCTAAAATGGGTGCAAAATGACTCTAGATTTGTCCAGAATAATAAAAACATGCAAGATAAGTTGAAAACTTGTCCACAAAGACTCAAAACTTTGTCCAAAATAACTAAAACTTTGTTAAAATGACTCAAAATTAGTCCAAAGTGACTCGAAACTAGAGTGAACACGAGAGTCTTCATGCTTCAAACTCAACCAAAGTTACTTGAAATGTGTCCAGAATGACTCAGAACTCGTCCAGATTGAGCTAAAACGTGATCAAAATGACTCTAAGTTTGTCCAGAATGACTAAAACCTGCTTTACTTTCCTCTGAGTAGAACCGTTACGCTGAAACACCTGAAAGTCCAGACTGAGACCCTGAATTCGTGAAGAAAACATTTTCTGGTCTAACAAACCGAGCAGGAAGTCGGCTGCTTTTGGCTTCTGAACAATCGAACCTGTTTTGTGGACGAGTCGCCCCCTGCTGGCCGGTGGACGCGATGCAGCGTCTCAGTGTTTGAGCTTCAGGTTTTCTTCAGCGTCGTCCACGAACAAACCTCCGACACACGCAGACCTGTCCAAGGCTAAACCCAAGAACAATGTTTTAACGGTGAATGAGAACCGTGACTACAACGAGATAAAAGGTTCAATCAGACCTTATCTATTTATTTATTTATGTAGAAGATTCTTTCACATTCTGATGCTGCAGCATGAATGTAAGTTAACATGTAAAAAAAAAATACTTTAGATGTTTTTCTAATAAACAATAATTGATTATTTTGGATCATTCAGAACTGATGGAGCTTGTGTGAACAGAACTTTATCACCATCGGTATTTAAATCACATCTTCAGAGACCATCAGAAGGTTTTTGGTAAATTGGGGCATTTAGAGGAAGCAGGGAGCTGAAGACGTTTCCTTTTTCATTACATTATTTTGAGGAAGCTCTCCGTCGGTTCATGGTGTGATTTTTATTTGTCTTTTTTTAAAGTGTGCGGACGCTGTTCTGTCACCAGCGTGAGGACGGAACCGGATCCGTTTGCATTCAGTTTCATTTCTCCATCGATTCTGCAGCAGCGCGACTAAAAATAGCCTCGGAGGGACAGAACCGGCCTCGGTGTGGGTTTCATATCATCTCCAGCTCCCACGAGGTCATCAGAATCCATCACGGACCTCATCAATCACACCCAGACGCGTAACCACGGCGACGGACGGCTGTAATGGAGCCACGCGGTGCTGACGGCGAGGAAAGATGGAGTGTAGCGTCTCTGTGTTTGCAGAGCGTTCCTCTGCGGTGACATCTAACGTCTGCATTCAGCTGGTTTCCACGACGACGGCAGGTTGTAACAGAAAAGCTTCACACAAGCCAACAGCCAGTCAGCCGTCCGGCTGCACAACCGGTCCGACTCTCCCTGAACGAGCAGCCGCCTCACAGTCCACCAGGAAGATGTCTGAACCACCAGCAACACTCACCAAATGGTCGGCTGCAAGAGTGAACGCAACAGTCCTCATGCTTCAGACGTGTCAACAAAGACTCAACACTTGATTTGAAATTAGTCCAGAGTGACTCAAAATTCGTACAAAATGACAAAAACTTGTGCAAAATGACAAAAACTTGTCCTCAAAAGTTGCTGCAAGAGTGAGTGCAACAGTCCTCATGC
>NW_007578586.1:132407-134477 GCF_000690725.1 Stegastes partitus
TGCAGCGTGACGACATCCATTAGAAATAATGAACCGACGTCTCCAAACATTACAGATTCTGAACTAATGTCGTGATGAGAAGTAACCGGTTTTGATCTTTAAAGTTCCTGAGACGTTGTCGTTTAAACCATTTGAACTATTTTAGTTTATTAACCCTGAAACCTTGGAGCCAAATGTTTTTATTCATCTGCAGCGTTTCTGTTAAAGAATGTAAATCTCTGATCTAAACCCAGACTGACGGTTTTATGTGTGAACTGAATCAGGCGACTGAGTTCAGAGGTGTGTCGGTGTGCAGCAGTGCGACCACATCAGTATACATGAGGGTGTGTGAGTGAAGCTGGACTCCTGCTGAGCTCCTCCAGTCTCTCATCAAACACAAACGCTGCTTCTTCCAGCACTTTAAACGCTGCATCTGAACAGAACGCTGGTTTCTGTTTGGTCTGAATCTGATCTATGTGTGTGAATGCGGTGGTTTGTGTAACCGCTCTGTGTTTAAATGAGAAGTCGTCTTGTTGCTGTAGATGTTTGAGGGAACAGGCTGTTGTTCATGTATGAGGGCGGCTCAGCCTGCAGCTGCTCCATAAACATGTGCAGTCGGAGGCTCTACACTTTCCAGCTGATCGCTTCTGGCCTGTTTGAAAATCAAACTTGGCTGCAGCAGGATTCATCTTATTACAACACACTGACTTCTTCCACTCCGGCTGGGTTCTCTGAGCTCTGCTGGTTCTGTACCAGTTCGCCCTCTACTCCCTGGTAACTGGTTGAACAATCTCTGCTGTCACCTTCACACCAGCTAACCAGGATTAATCCAACAGCAGGAACAGACTCCACGTCTCCACAGCTTTGGAACCGAATAAAAACCAAGCAGCAAACTCTGAGTGTCAACCTGAAGCCATCACGGAAATCTGCAGTTCCTCAAATGTCCACCTGAGGCTCCCAAAAGGGCGACACTCCCCAAAGATCCTGATGTTTAAATGTACGACGACACAGCAGAAGTCTGAAGAGCAGCATCTCCACGTCATGATGCTGCCACCGCCGTGCTTGGTGACAAAAAACACATTTTTGTCTCCTAGTACCTCCTTCAGAGGAGTCATAGGAGTCCTGGTGGTCTCCTCTCTAGTCTCCTTCCTGCTCGGTCACTCAGTCTCTGAGGACGTCCTGCTCTAGTCAGATCTATGCTCCATATTCTCTCCATGTCTTAATGATGGATCTAACTGGACTCCAGGAGATATTCAGGAACTTTATCATCGTATCATCCCCTGAGTTATGCTTTTCAATAACTATAGCTATATTACTCTAGCTAGCGCTGCAGGACGAGCTGCTTTGGGCCAGAATATAGACGATAGTCTGTATCGTCCTCTACAACACACTGAGTCACGCTGAACAGAGGGGAGCTAAACTGTTTGGTTACAGGTTCAGGTGTCGGCTTTATTTAACAGCTACAGCAGATCAGACGTAAATGATTCATGGAAATATATTAAAGCAGCAAATCCAGTGAACAGAGTCCCACAGCTTCATGTTTCTGTGAACACGCTGGAATCCCTGCGTGACTTTCAGCCTCCGCCAGACAAAAGGAAAGCTGGGCAGCCTGACACCGTGACCTTTGCAGGCTAACTGGACCATCTGCAGTGATGGATGATACCACAGTTCCCACACAGACACCCACACAGTCTGTCCTCAACATTCAAACTAAAGCAGCTGAACTCACCATCACATGCGCTTCTTTACCTCCTGATGTGTTCAGAGATCAGAAGGTCCAGATTACACATCATAGACGCTGTAATTAGCCAGACCTCTGCTACCTACAGCCTTAACGTGATGTCTGCACAGCAGGACGGCAGTGATTCAAATAAAACCAGTCATACTGTCCAGAAGCAGCTTTTACTTCTGGTGCCTTAAAGGTGCAACATGCAAGATTCAACGATACGTAAAAAGCATTAATATGGCAGTAAAACACTATTACTGCTCTGTAAAGATACAGAGGATGAACACAATCCACACTCTTTCTTTGTGATTTCATTCAAGCTTCTCTGCTTTGGCTTCATGCAGCTGCTTTGTGCACATGAGCAC
>NW_007578586.1:135257-138637 GCF_000690725.1 Stegastes partitus
TGAAGCACAGGTTTCATACATCCATACATTCAATCAAAGCCACCAGCCTTCCAGAAGTTCAGATGTCTTACCTGGAACATGATCCTGTACTGCTCCTCTGGACGTTTGACCACACACATGTTGCAGCCCATGATGCCGTCTCTTGTCTCTCAGCCTCTTTATCTTTACGGTTCCTTCTGTTCGGTTTCTGCAGGAATCACCTGCCGCTCGGCGCCGATAATCCAGAACATCTGCTGACCTCCAGACGACGTCCTCGGGTCGGTCGGCCTCCAAAACCTTTTACTTTACAAAAATCAGCAGGTTTCAGGTGAACTTTAAGCCAAACTGGAGCGACCTCTGTGATCCTCGTTGACAGAGATTCATGCTTCTTCTTCTTCTTGGCGAGAAATCTTTAAAAATCTGTTTATTTAAAAAGTTCTGGTCAGAATCTTCCAGGCTATCGTTAGCGTAGCATCCTGTCAGCTGTGATGTCCTCGAAAACGTAGCAGAAAAACCCCAAAGTGCTTCAGCGAGTCTCTTCAGAAGGAGCTGTGGAGCTGATAGCGCCGCTCTGATGGAAAACTTCCAGTTTATCTTCTGTCGCTCTGAAGACAAAAGAAAAACCCACTCCTGTGTTTTCTGAGCGTTTTAAAACAAAGATGAAGCGGCGGACAAAAGGAGGAGCAGCTCTCAGAAGACAAACGGCTTTTATGTGGAGTCCTGCAGCTTGTCAAGAAGAAGCTTCAAACTGATGGAGCGCAGCAGCAACACTTCAGTTTGATGTTTCGTGTCTCGTTCAGCAGGTTTTCTTCTTCGGCTGCTTCAGCTGGAGCTAACATGAGGACTGAGTCTGATGTGAGCTCGTCTTTGTGGCTCTTTACAGCTGAACGGCAGAAAAGACGGTTTTCTGCTATAAATGCGTCATATTTAAAACCAAATGCAGCTTTTCTCTCTTTGTGTTGAGTCAATGTGAGAACTTCTCCTAAAAGTGATGCAACATGCAGCTCACATGAGCAAAGGAAGGAGATTTGAACTCATGTCCTGTTTGTTCTTTTCTGTTGTTTTCTTTAATAAACTGACGAACGTCTCAGAACTTCATCAGAACTTCTGACCTGAGGCAGCGACGTGCAGCTCAAACATGTCGTTCAGCTTTTCTCTCTCAGCTCTTCATCACATTTGATCGTTTCTCTGGAAGTGATGCACAAACGTCTGCAGCTCAGACGGTGAACCAGACGAACGGCGTCCAGGTTCTGCTGCTTCTGGTTCGGTTCTGAGGAAAGTCCACAAAACGTTAACGTGTCACATTTAGAGTGAACATATTAGAACCAGAGTGTTTCCTCACCTGCTCCTGACAATAAGACAGTTTAATTTAATTCAATGCAAATGTTTAGAAAACGTTCTCCTGAGGTTTGTTCAAAACTGTAAACAAACGTAGAAAAGCTTTTTGTTTGTGCTTTAAAATCCCAGAAACCCGAATCATCAGTTCCTTTAACTCTAAAGAGCAGAAACGCGTCTTTATCTGAGATTAGAAACGTTTGTTCTTCGTTGTTTTGGCTCATTTTTGGACATTTTAGCACCGAGAGACGAGTTCAAAGACAATCTGCCTCAAAAACCTGAATCTGAATAAATTAGTTTGTAGAAAAGTTTAAATTTGAGATAAAAAAAACCTGATTTTCCTGGAATCCTACAACCTGATTTATTCTCATATGTGATAAATTCTCAATAAAAAATCTTTGTGCTTTTTGTTTTACATCATTTTTATAAAATTTTTCTCCTAAACACGTAAAATTTTAAAGAATTAATCAGATTATTTTATGTTCTCAGAGTTAAACAGTTTGTGCTTCATGGTTTTAACAAACTTTGACATTTTAGTGCCTGTTTGAACGATTTGAAGCAGAATTTGTGCTTTAATGTGATTTCTTGTGTTTTATTTGTGGTTTAAATCGACTCTCGCTGCTGTTTTCTCCTCATTTGTGCTTTAAAATGTGACTTTTTTTTAAAGTTTCAACCATTTAGCAGCAGAGACGAGTTTTTACTGAGCTACAGTCGGTTTGTGCTTCATGAGGAGGTCCAATCTGAGAGCTGAACGTTCACGTCGACTCGTTCGCTGCTCTTCTGTCTTTCATTGGTTCTGACTTTAAAACACTTTTTTCTCTTTTCCGCCTTCAGACAGAAACTCTTTCTTCTCCGTGGACGTCTTAAAGTCTTGATCGATGCACGTCTACGTTTCCACGGACAACCGACTCGATTCTGTTTCGTCTCGTTAATCTTCTGTCGAGTCTTTTCTCGTTAATATTTCCATGAAACGAGCTCTGGAGCCTCTGAACTCTCTGATGAGCTGCGTTCAGGACCAACCACAGTTTGTCCTCGTGGTGCGTTCACTGTCGCTCCGTTTGATTCTTACTCTGAGTCTGGTTTCGCTTCAGTTTGTTCCAGTTTGTGTCTTCTGGCGTTGTGCAGAACAGAACCTCTTCCCGCCGCCCACAGACTCAGTTCGTGGGCGTCTGCAGCAGAAATGTGACTCCAGGTGTCGACCTGAGCAGGTTTCCTCTTCGTCTGCGTCTCTGCAGCTTCAGCCGGTTTTAACGATGAGGAATGAGTCAGATGTCGACGAGCTTTAGTCGCTTAAACAGAAATAAGTCGGTTTGTTGGAGATTCACGGGTCAGATGGCCACAGAAAAGCAGGAAAAGGAGATTTTGTAAATGTGCTGACGGATAAAACGTCGTTAATTCAAAGTGCAGGTTTAAAACAGATGCAGCTGAAAAGAAAAGGCCAGAACGCCGTGATGCTGATGGATAGGTTGTCCAAGAACGATGAATTAAACAACATGAAGGTTTTAACATGACTCAGCGTCCGTCCGTCCGTTGGAGGTTTGCAGCTGAAGCAGGAAGAAGCAGATTTATCAGCCAATCACGTCACAGATCTGGTTTTTCTCGCTTGGTTTCCAGTTAGTTTGATTTTTTTCTCTTCTAGTGAAGCATAAAAGTCGACGTTTTATTAAGTAACGCAGCTAAATGACCACAGACGGTGAGAACAGGAGACTTCTGGGCCTGAAGGATGTGAGCTCATGACCACAGTGTTCTGTTGGTCCTGGAGCTCCTGATGAAACACCAGAACCACTGAAGAACGAGACGACGAGCTTCAGGGGAGGATGAAGCAGGAAATGTGACGCTTCAGGCTGTTTTCTGACATCAGCAGCTGATTCCTGACAGACGACGTAGAGGGAATCAGAAACCTGCAGGACGGCGGGGGGCAGATGTTCTGGTGAAGGTTCAGGTCCAGTGTCCCAGAAACACAAACGCTCACAACAAAAAGCAGCAAAATCCTCAAAGAAATCTCTGAACCTGGACTCCAGGCGTCGTCCCGTCCTGTCCAGGGGTCCAGGTGGTCCAGGTGGTCC
>NW_007578586.1:138847-140663 GCF_000690725.1 Stegastes partitus
TCAGCTGAAGGGTTCCTCCCTCTGCTGGACACAGAAAGACAAACGGACGCTTGTTAGACGAGTTTCTGAGGACGTCTGGTTCTGGTTCTGCTCAGAGTCGTGAACCAGGTCCGGTTTGGAAGCTGCTTTCAGCCCAAACGTGTGTTTAAATCACAGAAAACCTGGTCGGTGGTTAGCAGATCTCTGACCGTCTGAATCCTTTCTGAATCCTTCAGACACACTTCGGCTGCAGCTTAACGAGCAGGAAGTGGAATTAGACCAAAACTGGTTTTTAGTTTCTGAGAATTTACTGAAAACCACAAAAAGCCTCAAAGATAAAAACCAAACCTGCTCCTGATGAAGTTCACCGTCAGCAGGTTGTTTTTAATGAGCAGCTGTTTGAAGCTTTTTAGAAACAATTTAAAGAAAATAATAAAAAAGCTGCTTGATGCTTGTTCGGCTGAACTTTTTTTATCTTTTCTAAATGTTCTTTTTCCTGTTTTTTCTGCTCTGAGCCGCGGATCTGATCCGATCTGGGCTGAAATCGGACTGTCAGTCTCTAAACCTTCCAGAGGTTTCACAGGTTTCCTCTGCAGACGTCAGACTCTCACCAGAACCAGAACAACGAGCAACCAGTGGATCAGCAGGAAAACAGCTTCAGTTACAGAAAACTGTCTGAAACCTTTCATGAACAGTTCAGACAAAGTTCAGCCTGAAACCAAACAGCTGATGTTGTCTCTGAGAGTTTCTGTTCGTTACTGACGCTCGATGTTGGAGAACTCATCACCTCAAAACCACCAAACTGCAGAAGAACCGTCGGTCGGTTCAGAAGATTTGACCTCAGACCTGGAAACGATGTGACTAAAGACGAGATCATCAGCCGTCGTTAAGGCGGTGACGTCCGTCCTCGTTACGCTGATGATCGACGTCTTTACGTGTTCGTTTAGAATCGGAGCTTCCTGCTGCTTAACGAGTCGTTTAAAGACCGACCTGATTGGTTCAGTGTTTACCATGAATTCTGCTGCCAGAGGCTGAAATGTGCTTCTAGAGCAATAAAACAATAAATCACAATAATAATCATAGTAATAATAATAATCATAAACGAACCCCAGAACGCTGTAACGATCCAGATCTGCACCAACTGATGAAGATAACGATGAAGATAACGAAGATGTTTTTAGCTGATTTTAAAACTGTTCTATGACATTTGAAGCGACTCACAGCTCTGACCTGCCTCCTGTTTGTTTGTTTGTTTGTTTTTACATTTAAAACACGTAAACAAACACGTTGATCTGATGGACAGCGTCTATAAACCAGGTGATGGATCTCCATCCAGACTTTCACCTTCTCCAGATGTTCACGTCGCAGCTCGTCTCAGGAGGTGAAGCTCCGCCGCTCCGTCTCCGCCAGCCTCCCTCCTCCTCTTCCTCCTCCTCCTCCTCTTCCTCCTGCTGCTGCCTTTATCCCCTCGCTCGGAGCAGACGCAGTGTTTCCGTGGCGATGAGCCTGGCGGTGGGATGTTGCAGGAGGAATCAGACGTGCAGCGTTCTGCTCGCTGCTCTTCTTCTGCTGCTGCAGCTTCACAGCAGACGGCCAATGAGCTGCAGCGTCCAATTAGTCCTCCTCCTCCGGCCGAGGCTCCTCCCCCTGCTCCTCCCCCTCCTCTTCATCCTCCTCCTCCTCCTCCTCCTCCTCCTCCTCCTCTCTTATTGTCCGTCACCTGCTTGTTCTTCTCATCCAGCTGCTCTGAGGCTGATGGTATTAACAGAGGATGCAGATGTTGGTTCACTGTTTTCAGGATTTAATGTTTGTTTTCATCCCAATAATCAGAGAAGAA
>NW_007578586.1:141719-151709 GCF_000690725.1 Stegastes partitus
AACTGATTAATTATCAGCTGGAGCCAATCAGCTGCTGCTCCTGTTGCTAGGCAACAACAGCTGCTGCTAGCATCACAGCTACGTCATGTGATCAGAAGAACAGCAGCTTCAGATCCAGCAGGTCACATGTTTGTGGTCGTTTCTGTGGTTGTGTTAAATGAACGTTTTACACGTGTTGCAGTTGTTTTGAGTCACATTTTGGTCGTTTTGCATCATTTCGTGTTCGTTCTCTGATGTTTTGCTCATTTCACGTTTACATTTCAAACCTTTCTGTGCTTGTTTTGTGTCATGTTTTTGTAGTTTTGTGCCACATTTTGGTAGTTTCATACATTTTTGTGGTTGACTTGACTCCACTTTGGTTGTTTTTTGTGACGTTTTGGTCATTTTAAGGCTTTCCTGGATGTTTCCTGTCACATATTCATAGTTTTACGTCCTTTTCTGGTCGTTCTGAATGACAGTTTGGTGGTTTTGTGTCCGAAAACACTCACAGATGGTTGAAGGTGACGTGAAAGTTGTTCTAAATGAATCAGATCATCCAACAAACTGTGAATGTTCACAGTCTGAAGGTAGAACTGTGCAGATGAAGGACCGCTTTGTGGTTCAGGTTCTGACTAACGGCGTGACGCCTCCGAGCCGAGCAGAGGTCAGAGTGTATTTACGACGGCGGCTTCATCCGTCAGCGTCTGAATCGATACCCTCCTCCGGTCCTCCTCCTCCTCTGGTCCTCTGAGAGCCGTTCATCAGCTCGGCCCAGTAATCACATCGACGCTCTGCCGTGTGATGCTGCTGCGCTAACGTCCGTTTGTCTGAGCGACACAACGCCAGCAGCAGCTTGTGTTCGTCCTGTCGTCCACGCAGCTGGAGGAGGATCTGCTGCTGGTCCGGCTGCACGGCGCCGGTTTACCGGGTCTGAACAGAACCACGGCTGCTCCAGTCATCTGATTCCATCCAGGTTAAACTGGTAAACGTTCATCAACAGGACACGACGCCAGAGAGACAAAAAGAGACGCAACACAACCACAAAAATACACAAAAACCACCAGAAAAAGACACAAAACCACTAAAACGAGACCCAGCAGGTCCATCAGACCACAGACATGGTGGCAGCAGAGAGCATTGTGGGAGTTCAGCAGCAGCAGGACCATGACAGAGACTCTGAGGAGGTTCAGGACCTCCAAGCAGGAGTTCAAGATGATTCCACCAGAGCAGGACTCAGGTCTCAGTTTGATGCCATCAATCAGTTGATTGATTTCTGAAGGTACAGATCCGCTAGATCCTGATCTTTGAGTTGTTTTAGTTCAGCTGAACTCTCACGTACAGGTTTATGGTTTCTGCTGTCAGGCAGCAGGACGAAGAGGAAACTGATTAATGTCGAGTTAAATCTCTCATCCTTTGTTCTGTTTGATTCTTTCTTTGTTTTATGTGTTTATTGTGTTCTAGTGTCTGGAAAAGAAGCATTCACATTATTATAGTTATAGATAATATATTAATAAGAGTCGATGGATTATTAATAATAATAATAATAATAATAATAATAATAATAATAAAAATAAAAACTTCCGTCCTGTTTCCAGCTCGTTCTCACTCATCTGCAGGTTTGGTTGGTTTGAGCAGAGAAACGAGAACGACGATGGATCTCCTCACTTCATCTCCTCGTTTGAATAAAACCGTTTCCTCTTTGTGTCTTTCAATAAACCAGATAAGAGTTCATCGTAATAAAATCAGATTCCTCCGTCAGACGTCGCCTTCTCATCAGGTTCATTCATCTCTCAGGTTTATTTTCCAGATTGAACGTCTGCAGCTGAACAGAATTAAAAGATAAACCGGAGCCACGAATAAATACGTTCATACGTCCACGGATCACGTCTGGATGTGGTCCAGGTTCAGAGAGTCCTGAACGTCTGTGAAAAGGGACAGAACTCAGAGGAGCTGAAGGATTTCTGCCATTTTTACAGTTTTAGGGGGAAAATGACTTTTTTACAGAACATTCCTGATAATTCAGAACATCTAAAAATCAGGCGAAGATGTGAGAAAGTCAGAACACTTCGTACACTGAGGGCAGCTTTTAAAGTCGAGGACGTGAAGATAGCTTTTAAAAGCAGCTGCAGCAGCTTCCTGTCGGGACGTTTTGTCAAACGGGGACATTTTTAAAAGTTGTTATGTCTCTGAAACTGGAGGACTTTCTTCAAAGTCAGGATGTTTTAGAGATTAAAAAAGAAGTCCAGACACTTTTTAAACTTCTGAACTTTTTGAGAAAATGAAGCCGTTTTGGTAGAAATAGAGGAAATGTGCTGAGGACACGTTTGTGAGGAAAATTAATGTGAGGACGGATTTTAAAGTCAAAGACATTTTATAAAAAATGAACAAAGTACAGCGATGAAGACGTTTGTAGATTTTAGAAAGTGAGACGCTTTTTAAAATGATTTTGTACAAAGCGGAGACATTTTAAATCTTTGCCAGTAAAGACAAATGTTAGAAAGTGAGGAGATTTTTTCAAAATCAATATTTTTAGAGCGTTATTTGGTTTCTGAAGCTTCACAAACATTTTATTTTCTTTTTTTAAGTTTTTTAGAAACGTTGTGATGATCTGTCCAGAAGCAGACGTTCATTTCTTGAACAGTTTCAGAGCGTAAATGGAACCAAACAGCAACTGAAACCTGAAATAAACCCTAAAGTCCAAACAGGACTTCAGAGAACAAATAAAACTTTGATAAATGTCAAACTCAAATCTTGTTCGTCTCCAGTTTTTCTGTGGAGCAGCAACGTCGCCGTCGGTTCACGTGAGTCAGTCTCAGGACAAATGAGAAATCTAGACACTTGTTCAGCTTAATTTAAATGTTGAATATTGAAGTGACGTCGGTTTGTCTTTAGAAATTCAGAATCTCATGATGTTCCTGCTGAAGTGAATCCGAGCGGCTCAGCAGGAAGCAGATTGAGTCGCTGCAGGAGGAAAACCTATCGGCTGTGATTCTGTAATGAAGCAGCAGAAAGCGAATCGATGCCTCGAGGCTCAGACGAGTAAATCTCTTTAATTGTCCTGCAGGTCTCTGACGTCTGTGTTCAGAGCTAAAGGTTAAACAGAAGGTCAGAGAGACGATCAGCGTTTATTAGAAAGGACGCGTTAAACGGTTTAAATCTGCAGCTTCACTGGAAACAGAATCAAAGCGTCCTGAGGTTCAGTCTGATCACCAGGAACAGAACCACAGATTATCAGTGGTGAGAAATCTGCTGATGCTTAAATCATTTCTCAGCGTGATTCTAAACCTGAGCTCGACCTTCGATGTGCTTCACATCATGAGTTCTGTCTGTTGTCTTTAACTGACTGAAGTCCTAAATATAGATTCAGTGCATTATGTCAATACTGAGACATTTAAGAACAGTTTTATATTAAACTGAAATTAATCATCACAATATTTCCATTGTGCTATAAAATGAACAAAACTGTTTCAGGCTACGTTCACAATTACAATAAAGCAAAGTTTTTAATTTAAAGTCTTATCTGCAGATGTAAGAAGTCGTTTAGCTCTGGACTCCTTCAAGAACCTCATCAGAGGTTCCTGCAGCAACATCTGCTCTGACCTGAGCTGCTGAAGGTTCCTCCCTCTCCACTTCTCCAGATTCTCTGATCAGTGGTGTCTGGACCTTTATTCTCCATCAGGTGGCTCAAACCTGGAGTCTGGACCTCCTCTGATGCTGAGGAAACATCAGCCAGAGGTGAGTCTGGATTCACTGTCATGAAGCATCTGATGAAGTCAGAAGCACCGTTGTTGGACTAAACCTCAGAACTCCAGAGGTTCTGATCGATTACAGGGTTTCAGTGAATTATTCAGACCGGTTAGACACCGCCGCTTCTTATTTCAGATGTTAAATACAGATGAACAGAATGAACCAAAATAAGGATCTAGATTCATGTTCCTGTTCCTGCCGATGGGCTAGAAGGTTTTACTGCCACCTTGTGTCTGAACGTCATTACTGCACCAGGAAAGCTTCTGTTTCATCAGAACTATGAACCCTTTAAACCAGGGGTGTCCAGTCCTGGTCCTGGAGGGCCACAGTCCTGCATGTTCTACATGTTTCCCTTCTTCCAACAACACACCTGATTCACATGATCAGGATGGTTATCAGGCTTCTGCAGAGCTTGATAATGAGCTGATCATCTGAACCAGAGGGAAACATCTAGAACATGCAGGACTGTGGCCCTCCAGGACCAGGACTGGACACCCCTGGTTTAAACTGTATATGATGCCAGAGAGTGATGGAGGACAAGAACCAAGCTGACACAACGTCATAGTTATAATGTTGGTAAACAATGTGGCAGTGCAGCATGTTGGTAAACAGATAAAGTCACATTATAATATGTCAATAAATAGTCTGTAGCTCACTGATCAGTTCCACGATCACAGCGTCACAGCTGTGATCAGGTAACAGGTGGATCTATTATCAGCAGGGATGAGTGACAGACAACCACATACATCCGTTTGGTTCAAAGCCCAGCCTCTGACCCCCCCAACACACACACACACCAAACAGCACAAAACACATCACGGCTTTCAATAGAGTCCGTAAAGTTCATTAATCAGTTCACAGAGATGTTCCACCACCTGCACGGCTCTTCAGGGTCATAAACACCTGAACCACCTCACAGCAGCTCGGACCACGTGGCCCACCCCATCACCAGCTGATCGACTCACGGCTCCGCGCATCAGTCCTCCCGTGACCGCTGGTTCGGTCCCGTGACCGCTGGTTCGGTCCCAGCAGCTCCGTGAAGCGGTCCGTCCTCCCGCTACAGTAACTTCAGATAATCCAAAAGTCCACAACGAGTTCAATCCACACTCCACGGCAACTCCAGACAGCCACCAAGTCGGCGTGTGACGTCATTTCGCAACGCGCGACTGCGCGCGTGCACTGCACTCACCTAAATGCAGGTTCACGTGAAGCCACGCCCCCAACATTATTGACATACATTTAGATTCAATAAACAAAACCTGTGACCCAATCAGAAAATATATTTACATTATTTCACAGGTCCTGCTGGTACCGATGATGTGAGGACAGACTGGACCGCTACAGGTGGTGTGCTGGTCAACAACGTCATAGTGTAGTATGTGATGACCCCTGAGGTCATCTTGTGAGTGGTTCTGGTTCGTCTGCTGGTCCTGTGGGTGGTTCTGGTTCGTCTGCTGGTTCTGTTGGTTCTGTGGGTGGCTCTGGTTCGTCTGCTGGTTCTGTTTGATGTAATCAGGAGCACCTGTGACACCCAGAGTGCTGCTGACTGGGTCTAGCGGCTCTCTGCTGCCCTCTGCTGGTGACACACCGTCTGGTCCTGGGTGAGCTTTCTTTGTTTAGGACGTTTCCAACACTTGCACACACACAGTTCATGCATCCATCACACACACACCACTGACTCTGTTCTCTCACAACCCCACACCGGCTTGGCTTTGGTTTGGTATCATTATTATTATATTGAGTCGCTGCAGGAGGAAAATTAATAAATTATATAATAATAAGAGCTTTAATTTTGAACCTTGGTGAGTTTCTCCTTTTGCTGAGTCAGGTCCTAACAAACATGACAGTATGCTGTGAAACATGTGCTGTGAGTGTGTGTCGGTGTGAGGTGATGGTTTGTGCGATCAAACATGGAGTCCATCAGCAGCTTGTTTTCGGTCTTTATTGGAGGTAAATGGAGGTTCAGTCAGAGGTGCTCCTCAGCTGAACGCTGCAGTTCTCAACATCTCAGGAGGTGTTTGGAGAGAAGTCCAGGCGTGGAGTCAGAAAGCCCTTAGCTGCTGGGAAACTGTCCGAAACGTCAGAAAGTTAAATGAAAAGAAAACGGAAACACAAAAGTTGAGACGAGACAAAAACACCACCGGACCGTCGGACAAAGATCCAGTCCTCTGTGTCCATAAAAAACACCTAGAATAAGAAAAACACTGGCAAATAAAAAAAGAGATCAGAAGTCTTCTCAGTTTGTAGTTTGTAGACAACACGTTCAGTTACCAGAATAAAGACACACGTTAATGAAACAGCAGACCGACGGGCCTGGTGTTGAAGCTCCGCTGACCCGTTCATCATGTTCATCATGTTCATCAGACACAGACAAGCCTTCTCTCAGACCGTCACTCATCAGTCCTCAGGTTCACTCAGTCAGTTCTCTCTGGAAGCTTCACTTCTTTAAAACGTGACGGTGAGTCCGTTTGGACGTCGGAGGTCAAATGAGACAAAACTTGAAAAAATGTTTCAACACTTTTAGAGAAAATTTCCACTTTTACGTTATAATTCAGACTTTCTCAGACGAATGAAAACATGAATCGTATTAAAACATCATCATCACAAAGTGTTCTGTAAAAGTTTGCTTTTACATGAATGTGACGTTCTGTGTCACAGCATTACTAAAACGTTTCTAGAACGTTTTATTGTTTGCTGTAAAACTGCTCCTTGAGTTTCTGACAAATTAGACGATTGATCTTATGAAAAAAATCTCAAAAATGTTCATTGTAAAATTATTTTCACATCATTCTGACGTTCTCGGTCTGAGGTTCACTGTAAAGTGTCAACCTGTTGGAAATCAGTTTCCATGTTTACGTTGGAACGTTACGGTTCTTGTACATCTTCACTGTTTGATGTCGGCACTCGAAGGAGATCAGAAGAAAAAACAAGTTCAAGTTTTCATTTGCCAACAGAAAGAAGAAATTCCCTTTTTTTCTGGTTCAGTGTGTCGAGTCGATTATTTTCCGTACGGGGGTTCATCACATGAACACAACTCGTACTTCAGCTGTTTCTTATTAAATCATTTTGAGTGAAATCAGGTTCTTACTTCTGCATTTTGTTATTAAAATAAAATCCCCCCAAAAATCCAACACACGTGTATTTTTAAAAATCAATCAGAAAAATAAAATAAATAAATGTTTTCATTTCTTGTGCTGAACCCAAACAGTGAAAACGTACATGAGCAGCAGTAGCACAACAGTAGCTAACAACAAGTAGCACTAGCAGTGCCGCTAGCTAGCTGTTAGCGTCATTAGTGTCAGACAGCATTAAGGTTTCTTTGTCAATTTACTTTTTCATCGTTAACGACGCTAGGCTAGCTGTATGAGTGTATGAAATATCCCCACACAAGCTAGCCGCTGATATCAACGGTTAATTTAGGTTTAGTTAGCTAGATGCTAAGTGCTAAACTCTCAGGCAGGAGCTCAGTTTGGGGCAACTAAGCGTTTAACTCTGTCTGAACTGTGCTAAGCTAACAGCCCGCTCATCTGCTCCTCGCTAGCAGTGTTAGCTCTTTAAGCTCCGCCTCCCTTCTCTGACTGGTCAGGTGTTCTGTCCGTCAAAGTCCAACTGTCGATGACAGATGCCCCGCCCCCCTCAGTCTGTCCCTGATTGGTCCAGAGGCTCAGAACGACGTCACGCAGGTCATCTCGTCCGCCAGCTCGTCCTCATCGCGGCCCGTCCTGATTGGCTCCTCGTCGCTGTAGAGCGCCGCGGGGTCGGCGCCAGCGTTGCCCAGGAAACCGTGACTCCCGGAACCGAGCAGGTCGCTGGCGGCGGACTCCATCTCATCCACCGTCATGTGACACGCGTCGGCGATCTCTCGCTTCGCAAACGCCACGAACTTTGGATCTCGAGCGTAAAGCCCGAGGCCCTCCGAGATCAGAACCTGGAGACGGAACAGAACCAGGATGAACCTCAGAACCACGAGCACAGGGACTGATCAGGAATCAGTAATCAATCAGTTTCCTCACCGCCTCCACCAGACTGTCGGCTGATCCTCGCTTCTCCGTGAACTGAGCGCCGAGCTGCGAGGGAACTCTGAGGGTGGTGTAGGCCCGGTAGGGGGGCGGAGCTACAACAGTCACATGACACGTTTAGATCAGGAACTTCTAATATTCACACTTCCACACGACACAGTAAGATTTAGGACTTCCTAATACACAGTATATCAAATACAGCACTCCAGAAACCCCGACTACATCTGGTTGGATTGTGATGTCAGCTGCCGGGCTCAGCCGGTCCGACCCACAATCCTTTGTTCCTTTGTTAAGTATAAACTAGCCTGAGCCGCTGACAGCTCACTTCACATCCCTGGGTTTGGGTTAGGGATGAAGTTTAAGGTGCATCTTATGACTGAATGGTCTGCTCCAGCTGTACGGGACGGTGTGGACTTTATGAGGGCTGCTGTAGGACGTATGAACTTTGTGTGTGTGTGTGTGTGTGTGTGATGTTTCCGACCTGACGTCCCTGCTGGGCCACCGTACCAGGCCGGTCTGGGAGCTGCACCCGTCACACTGACACCTGGTGGAGGACAGAGGCGAGTTACACAACATTTCAGGGTTTCACCTCAGTTACGTCACACATCTTGTTGCTCCGTGTTAGCATGAAGCTAAGCTACGTGCTACTTGCAAAAACAAAGGCAGCTGGACTCTTCAGTTCTGGCTGACAGGTGGAGAGCCTCAGGATCTAAGCTCACCTGGAACCTACATTACTGGAGATGTGACTGCTGGTTGGGCGACCTGAGGAGAGACGGTGTAGGTGTCTGATAGGTGGCGCTGTCGATCACCTCCTCAGGTAATTAGGGTCATTCTAGTTAGATTCTTTCACTTCAGATGGACATCCGTCCACCAGTTCACACGTTAACCACTAGAACCGGGTCAAACGGACACTCTGCATGTTTCATGTGGTTGGACTGTAACCTGACACCGTCTAGAGTCCAGCTGCCGTTGTTCAGATCCAACCCGGACGTCTGAGGGTCTCTGATGACTCTTTAACTCGTCCTCACCTCTTCCTGCGTCTCCCTTCTTGCCCTCCCCTCCGGCTCCTCCCCCCCACGGCGGGCTTCCCTCCTCCTCCACCAGGATCAGCGGCGCGTAGAGGAGGCGCCCGCGGCGAGGACATGGGTTCGCCCAGGACGCCGAGGACGCCGCCGAGGAGCGGCCGGAGGAGTGACGGGACTCGTAGCTGTTGAGCATCTGCTGCAGGTGAGAAGACGTTTCCTGTTATCACCTGAATCCTCAAAGTCGTTCAAACAGTCAAGTTTCAGATGAACTTCTGCTCGACCGGCTCTGATTGGTCTCAGGATTTTATAGCGTTAAATCTGGATATGAACACAGCCTGGTGCAGCCACTACTCTACAAAATAAAAGCCTCATTTAACCTCATGATCAGACGATCTGATCTACTTCCAGGATTAGTGTAAAACGTTTGGTTGTAAATCCTCCTCAGGTTTGGTGGATGCTCCAGTTTAATCCAGTTAAACTCTCCACGGGTCACATGACCAGCGTTACCTGTGCACGTGTGCGGCGCGGCGGCGACGTGGGGTGGTAGGTGCCGGGGATGGGCAGGTCGTCGCTGCTGCCCTGCCGCCTCAGACACTGGATGTTGAAGGACGGCTTCCGACCTGAGCAACGAAAACCAACGTCAGCGAGGACACGCGGCCGCGACCCGCAGCAGAGGATTCTGGGATACCACTCACCTGTGGGCGTGGCCGGCAGCAGGCGCCTCCGGGTCGTCCTCCTGCCATCGCTGTAGCCGTTGCCATAGCTACTGTTGTAGGAGGCGTGGCCATCGTAGTGGTCTCTGTAGAGGGGAGGCTCGTCGGGGTAATGTCTGCAGAGACAACATGACGTTACAGCCAACAGCACCGTCTGCTGCGTGTTGTCATGTAGGATGGACGAGACTCAACTAAACACGATGACATCAGATGAACAGCTCTGCTGGACTGATTGAAATACGACTGATGGGACCCCACAGCATCACCTGTTATTAGTTTACCTGCTTCATTAAACATCAACATTCAGACCTGACTATATGGTATAAAATATTTAATTCAAACACTGAGGCCCTAGAACATGGTAGAACATAACCTGACTTGTTTACATATGAAGATTAAGGCAATAATATATGAAAAGCTGATTTACCTGCTAATTTAAATATACAGGTGAGGACTGTAAGGATTAAATAATTATTATACTTTATTAATTAAACATGGAGGTTTAGA
>NW_007578586.1:152213-153690 GCF_000690725.1 Stegastes partitus
CTCTACCTGTCTACCTGTGACTCTACCTGTCTACCTGTGTGGCTCACCTGTCTCTGGAGGTGATGCTGTCGTTGTCCTCCTCCCTGCTGTAGTAACCTTGCTCTCCGTACGCCTCCACGTCTCCGTTCCTCCAGGTTCGGTCCCTTGAGTCCCTCCTACAGACCAACAGAGCGCTGTGATTGGCCGAGACTCCCGTCAATCAAACCCACCTGCTGCCACGGCCTCCCGTCGAAGCCTCGGAGTCTCGTGGATCGATAAGTCGACCGATCAGCCTACCTGCCGTGCTTGTAGTAGGACGGCCTCTTGTGCCCGTGGTCCAGGACGCCGTTCTTCACCGACGGGTGGCGCTGGTGGTGGTTGATGGACGACCTGACGCTGTCTCCGCGGCGAAGGTGTTCCTCGTGCTCGTTGCCGTTCGCCATCTTGGTGAGGGAGCCGACGCGGTGGATCAGACCGCCGTTGGAGACGCCGCCGTCACCGATGACACCGCCAGGACCTGAAGGGGGTCATTAGTTTTTCTCAAACTAACTGTCAAACATTTCCATGCAAATAAACATAAACGTGCTTCTATATTTAACAGAGTTTTCTTCTGCCAGTTTTTCTGCTTTAAGCTGCTTTTAACCTCCTGCTTTAGTTGTTGTTGTTGTTGTTTACCTGTAGGTGTCAGTATGGAGCCTCGTCGATCTTTGTCGGGTCCAAAACCGTTTTCCTGCACAAAAAAACAGAAAAACGCTGTAAAGCCTTTCAAGTCTTTGTTGTTTAAAACATTTTCTATCAGAGGAGTGACGTCTCACAACCTTCCAACAAGTTTCAATACGACGCTTAAAACTCTGAAATATTATATTTAATAAAACATCAACCCAACCAGATTAAATAATAAAAACCTGCACTAATGTATGAAACAACATACTTTGCTTGACAGAGTTAAATATGCAAAATACTGCAGTTAAAACAATATTATTGATGCATCTGACTGGATTCAATGTGAAGGTGAACAAACTACAATAACATATAAAACAGATTTATGTGACTTAATTAAATGATCATTTTAAGACGCTACAAACTAACCTCATTAATTCAAATACTGAATTTAAGATCTTTAAACATTATAGATAATAACTCTGCAGAGAGACAGACTTTATAGGCGGCGCTCTCCTCCAGCTCCTCCTCGTCCATCATGGCCTCCTCCTCCTCCTCCAGGTCTTCGTTTAAAGCCAGACGCATCTCTGGACCGAGGTCCTGCAGCGTCTTCAATCCGGCTTTACACAGCTGCAAACACACACCCAGGATCATGAAGATATGAGACACAATCAGAACCTCTGGACCTGAACCCTGACCCGAAACCCAAACTAACGGAGCTGCAGAACGAGCTTCTGCCTTCACAACATAAAGCACAGAAATGACACAACAATCACCTGATGTGGGCATCAGAGGAGACATTAATTAATAATCAATAACAGACCCGGATTCAGTTAAT
>NW_007578586.1:154078-158029 GCF_000690725.1 Stegastes partitus
CACCTGTGGCTCACCTGTAGAGCAGCTACACCTGTGACTCACCTGTACGGCTACACCTGTGGCTCACCTGTACGGCAGCTCCACCTGTGGCTCACCTGTATGGCCGCTACACCTGTGACTCACCTGTACGGCTACACCTGTGACTCACCTGTATGGCAGCTAAACCTGTGGCTCACCTGTATGGCTGAGGGATTGGCCGAGTCCGACTCTCCGGGCATCTCTCCCTTCTCCTTCCTCTTCCTGAACTTCCTGAAGTAGTCCTGGATCAGGAAGGTGGCGTAGAACTTGCCAACGGTCACCTCTTCCTCTGCAGGAGAGAGCACAGCTCAGCGTGTAGTACTGCAGTACCAGCAGTATCAGTACTGCGTTCTATCAGCAGTGTGTGCAGTAGAAGTACTACGCGTACTACCGGATGTACCCTCATGAGGCGGGATGACTTCGTCCAGTAGCTTCGGCTTCATCCTTTTCCAGATCTTCTTGATGATCGCCCTCAGCTCCTCGTTCTCCTGCTCAGGGTTACCTAGCAACAGCATCCAGGGGGCGGAGTCAGACCGAAGGTTGGCACTTAAACAGCAGCTGGTTTGTTTTAGCTCCGAACAAGGATCAAACATTTCAGTCGTTTCATGTGAGTTTGCAGATGTTTTGTATTAAATGTTGGTTGTTTACGTCTTTTAGGCGTCAGTTTTGGTTTTTTATTGTGTCTTTGTGGTCATTTTACCTCCTTTTGTGGTCGTTCTGTCATGTTTTTGTTGTTTTTCGTATGTTGAGATCATTTTGTGTCGGTGTTTTTTGTCAGAGATTATTTTTATATCACATTTCAGTCATTTGTGTTCTTTTGTGTCACTTTCGATCATATTGTGTTGTTGAGGTCACTTCACGTCACTTTGTGCTCGTTTTGCATTAAGTTCTGGTTGTTTTGCATCTTTTTGTGGTCATTTAGTCGTCTTTGGGCTACTTCCTGTGTTGTTGTTTTGTTGTATTTTAATAATTTTACGTATTTTATGTCATTTTGGTTGTTTAAATCTCTGTGTGGTTGTTTTGTGTCAGTTTGTTTTTTTAAATCTCTGTGGTGTTGTGGTCATTCTATGTGGTCATTCCTGGTTGTTTGGTCTAACTTCTTGTCATTTTACGTCTTTTTGTGGTCGTTTTGTTTCACTTTTGGGTCATTTTGTGTCTTCTTGTCGTCCTGTTGCATCACATTTAATCATTGTACGTCCATTTGTAGCTATTTTGTATTAAATCTTACTCATTTCGTGTCTTTGTGTCCATTTAGTTTAGTCATTTTATAATTGCTTGAGGTCCTTCTGGTTGCTCTTATGTGTGTCTGTGGTCTTCTTGCGGTGAATTTTCACGTCTCCTTGTGTTCGTCCTGCACACAGCTCTGCCCGAGGACCCGTCACCTACCTTCGGTCTTGATCTTGAGGGCGGTGCGGACCAGAGCGAACAGCGTGGCGTTGAAGGTCACCATCCCGTCGGCGTTCAGAGGCATGTTCATGGCCACCAGACGCTGCAGCAGACAGACAGCAGCGTCACTTCCAGGTGAAACAACACTTTAACTGTGAGCAGCAGCAGCTGCAGCCGGTCCGGCCGGCTTTACCTTGCAGGCCACTCGGTGAGGACAGAGCTTCCCGAAGCCCAGAGGAGGCTGGATCCTCCGGAGCAGAGCCACCACGTCCAGGTGTTTGATCCGACCTCTGAGGACAGAAGACGGGCAGAAAGATAAGACGTTTGTTTCTGGAGTTTTAAAAGAAAAAGGGAAAGAAAACATCCAGAATGCTCAGTGAGGCGTTTGCTTTGTCTGCTCTAACTTCATGCACATTTACCGACATTATGCTTCATTGAAACAAAATTCAAACATTTTTGAGTGATTTTTTTCAGTTTTATTTATAACTTTCTGTCATTTTTGGAGTTTTTTTTTAATTTTCAGGATTTTTAAAAACATCTCTGGACATTTTCTTTCCTCCGTCTCTGATAAATCTGAACATTTAACATTTAACTTGGAACCTGTTTATATTCTCAATGTTTTCAGGTTCGTTCATGAATCGTTTTTAGTTCTTTATTTTGTCTGTATGTTTTCATCATGTATTAAATGTTTAAGGAGTTTAGAAGATATTTTATTACTATTTTTCCACATTTTATTATTATTTTTATGACTTCCAATAATATTTTAGATTCTTTTTCTAAAAACATTTTCTACATTTTTATTTTTTAAAAGAATTTTAAAATATTTCTGCCCCTTTTATCAGTTTTTCACATATTTTGGGGACATTTTAACATTTTTTATTAAACATTCTGCTGCCTTGTTAATTTTCAGGACTTTATATTATATATATAATATTTGAATGTTTCCTTCATGTTCTTGGAAACGTTTCTGATATTTTATTCTATTTCACAGCCTTCGTGTTCGTTCTGCTCTAATCTCAGCTTCTACATTCAACAAACTCTCCAAATTTATTCCTGTAATAATCTGAAGGTTTTCACACACGAAGCTGAAGCTATCAAATATTTACACACACACACACACACACACACACACACACACACACACACACACACACACACACAGATCTCACTGCAGCTGATGAACATCTGATCTGCTGCAGCCAGACTCCGCTCAGGTCTAAATGAGCTCCGTGAACGCTGCAACAAAATCCACTTCAGAGCAAAACTCATTTATAAATGTGGGCCTGAGGAAGCTTCCATCCAGTTCAGACCAGTCCAGGGTTCCCAGTTCCACTCTGAGTCACTGGTACCAGTTAATGAGGTTAATTAAAAGGTGAGAGTCCTGATTGATGAGGTTCACACAGCAGACAGTCGGTTTGATAAAGGACACAATGAAGAAAGTGTTTATGTTCAGGTTTAAATGATGATTACTGTTGTTTCCTGGTTTTGTTTGTTTCCCTTCAGTTCACGTCGACTCACAGAAGGAATGAAGATGAGAACCTGAAGGAATGAAGATGAGGACATGAAGGAATGAAGATGAGAACCTGAAGGAATGAAGATGAGGACATGAAAGGATGAAGATGAGAACATGAAGGAATGAAGATGAGGACATGAAAGGATGAAGATGAGAACCTGAAGGAATGAAGATGAGGACATGAAGGAATGAAGATGAGAACCTGAAGGAATGAAGATGAGGACATGAAGGAATGAAGATGAGAACATGAAGGAATGAAGATGAGAACATGAAGGGATGAAGATGAGATGACTGGTGCTGCCTACTTGGCCTCGGGGTCGTACTCGGACCAGATCCTCTTGAACTCGTCCAGGTGATGCGGCCCCAGAATGGACCAATCACGCGTCAGATAGTCGAAGTTGTCCATGATGACGGCGACGAACAGGTTGATGATCTGAGGAGGAACAGCAGCCGTGAACATCTGGACGGAGGCGACCAGATCCAACATCTGTGTGTCTACAGCGCCGTCTTTACTGCTCATGTCGTCTGAGTCACTTTTCAACTAGTTTGACTTTTTTTTTTTCAGCACTTTTCAATCATTTTGGACAAACTCTGAGTAATTCTAGGAAAGTTGTTTTATGTTTTATGGTTTTAATTTCAACCGTCAGGAATCACAAACACGACATCAGTGATCCGCCAGAAACCGTAAAAACAGAAAATAAAAATCATCGGATGTTCAACCTTCCACGTGTCCTTGAAGGTATCATGAGTGACCTGCAGCTCGATCAGGAAAATCTGAACGACTCAACGAGTTCAACATGTTTACAGGTGTGTTTGTTTGTTTGTTTGTGTGTTTGTGTGTTCTGACCAGAAAAGCACACAACATGAAGAAGCTGATGAAGTAGACGATGGCGAAGTTGCTGCCGCAGCTGAACTCTTCTCCCGGTTCGTAGTCGGACTCTGGATCGCAGCGTTTCCCCGGAAGACTCGCCAACATGATCTCCTGCCACGCCTCACCTGTCGCACACCTGGACACAGACACACACACACACACA
>NW_007578586.1:158959-160933 GCF_000690725.1 Stegastes partitus
GATGAGGATGAAGATGAGGATGAGGAGGGTCTGACCTGAAGAGCAGCAGGACAGCCTGAGGAAACGTCTGGAAGTTGTTGTTCCTGTTGATCTGAGTGTAGTCCTGCATCGCAATCTTCCCAAACGTCTACACAACAGACACACACAGACACACACAAACACACAAAAAAAAAAAACAGACACACACAGACCCATTAGGGCAGGTTTAGTTATCCTGGACAGCGTTTGCATCCTGTAGGAGCAGCTCTAAGTCATTCTGACAGTTTATATTTTGTTCATCTTCAGCTCTTCAGGTTTTTGTGACGACCAACATGTTCTCATCATTTCAGATCAGTGGGACCACGTCAGAATCACTCAGAGCTGGTTTCACTCTGACGACCTTCAGATCAGGTGTGAGCTCCACCTGTGGGGACTCACCTGCATGCCGATGACGGCGTAGATGAAGAAGATCATGGCGATGAGCAGGGCGACATACGGCAGCGCCTGCAGACAGGGGGCGCTGTTAGGTGGCTAGCTGGAGATTCACTTGTGGAAGTATAGAAACAGAAACAGTGACTCAGCATGTTTGTGCTGAGTCACCTCTGCTGAGTTTTAAACTGCAGCAGAACCTGAACAGCTTAGTTATTAAGCCCCGCCCCCTCTGGCATTAAGCCCCGCCCCTCTGACCTGCAGTGACTTGATGAAGGTCCACAGCAGCGTGCGGATCCCCTCCCCTTTACTCAGCAGCTTGACCAATCGCATGACTCGAAACAGGCGGAAGAAGGTGATGGAGACGCGGGAGCTGTCCTCGCCGCTCTGAAATAGCAGCATGGTTAGGATCAAATCACAGATATCAGGACCGAGACTTTAAAAACACAGGAAGTACTTCAGTCTGGAATGAAACAGAAATCATCAGAGATCGACATTCAGTCAGACCGAATCACCAACGTATTCATCCGCCGCCGTGTTTCCGGCTGAACGTGATGAAGGATCAATGAGGACGGTCACGGTCAGTTCAGGTCGTCAGAAATGAACCAAAACGTCTTAAAACCCGTCGAACGAGACTCCGAATGTGTCCAAAATTACAAAAAAAAAAAAAGTTTGTGAAGGACTTCAATCGTGACATAAATGATCAAAACTCAATAAGTTCAAAATGAACAAAAAAGTGACTCACAGATGACACCAGGCTTCTCAGGAGGCGTCTAATATTAGCAAAAGATCTGAAAAATGACCCAAAACAGCTGACAACACCTGGAATATATAAAAACGCTTCAAAACATTTCTTAAAAGAAAGAAAAAAAAGTACAAAATAACTGGAAACCTTTCCAACACAAAGTTGTCCAAAGTGACAAAAGTTTCAAATAAAACCTCAAAATGGCTCAAAATGTATTAAAACTGACTAAAGGATTGTCAAAAATACCTAAAAACTGCCTTCAAATGATTCCACAACAACAAAAATGTAAATAAAAAGGATTTTAAAATGACCAAAAACAATGAGCACAACTTCCCTAAAACTCGTCTATGATGACCAAATTACTCTACAGTGATTTGAATCTCGACACAAACGACAAAAACGAGTTAAAAACGAACAAAAAGAATCAGAATTTGTCCCAAACTATGAAGAAAATGTTAAAAATATCTCAAATTTATCAAGAAGGCTCCAAAGTTAATATAAAACAGTTGAAAATGACGTAAACGTGTCAGAATTACAACAAAACTCATCAAATATGATCAAACTTTGTCAACGACTCCTGATACGTCCAGAATCAGCCAACAACCATTAACCCGAAACTTTCCCTGAAGATGTTCTGATCCAACAGAACCACAACCTGTTCTGATCCAACAGAACCACAACATGTTCTGATCCAACAGAACCTCCTCCTGCTCTTGTGTGTGACTCACGCTGAACTCGGTGACCACGATGTCCACCACGCTGCCGACCACGATCAGAGCGTCGAAGGAGTTCCAGGCGTCCACGAAGTAATGCTGCAACAG
>NW_007578586.1:161567-167262 GCF_000690725.1 Stegastes partitus
TGAACAGTCTAATGTCTCTGTGGCGTTTACCCACAACCAGCTAAGTTTCCTCCAAAGCTTCCCAAGATGACAGAAGGTGACGATAAATTGTCCAAATGACCTGAAACGTTTCCAAAATGCCTCAAACCATTCAACAAATCACCAAAAAAACAAGAGGAAAGTCTCAAAATCTACAAAAAAATGAACTAAAACGAAAAAAAAACTGTCGAAAATGATTCAAAACCAGCAAAAATAAAACAAATTTACTAAAAAGGAAGGACTTGGAAATTGTCCAATCACTGCTGGAACCCACGCTGAGCATCAGTATTATGGGAT
The DNA here is from genome assembly GCF_000690725.1 of Stegastes partitus. Taxonomy (NCBI): domain Eukaryota; kingdom Metazoa; phylum Chordata; class Actinopteri; family Pomacentridae; genus Stegastes; species Stegastes partitus. Next base: position 161,883 of record NW_007578586.1, read on the forward strand.
GTGAGACGGTCTGAAGGGCTTCTCTGACGTAGGACAGCTCTCAAACTGTTCATAGATTCATTTTTTATTAAATTTAGGATGAATCACTTTGGAGGGATTTTGGTCATTTCCACTGAGTTTTCAGCCGTTCCCCATAAAGCTGAGTTCTACTGGAAGACGTTTCAGCCGTCTTTAGTCAGAGATGTTTTTGTCACGTCAGACACATTTCTGAGTGAAAAGTTTGTTTTTCAGTCACCATGTTGAAGTTTTTGGTGTTTTGGTGACGTTTTGAGGCATTCTGGATGTTTGTTGGGTCATATCAGACATCGTTAACCATTCTGGCGTCGCTGTGTTTGTCTCTGGGTGCGCTCGGTTTCCTCACCCTGAGCCTGAGCGCCAGCAGCTTCAGCAGCATCTCCACGGTGAAGAGCCCGGTGAAGACCATGTTGAGGATGTCCATGATGTAGCTGAAGGTCTTGGACTGCTCGTAGTGCTGCGGGACACAAACACACCAGAGGTCAGAGGTCAGGCGGCGCCCGGCGGCGGCATCTCGGGCTCGTCGAAGCGTTTACCGACCTGCACGGCCAGAGTGACGGTGTTGAGCAGGATCAGGACGAACATGACGTACTCGAAGCCCGTGGAGTTGATGATGGACCAGAACTTGTACTGGACCGGGTTCTTGGGGATGTAGAGCTTCAGAGGCTGAGCCTTCAGAGCGTATTCAACACACTGACGCTGCAGGAGGACAAACACCAACGATCGCTTCTCTGTCATTCACTTTCATTTACGTCTTGTTGTCTTTTTGTCGACATTTTCAAATTCTACCTTTTATGTAGTTTTGTTCTCATTTCTGTTTAGTTTCTGCAACTAAAACTTGACAGTTAATTAAAACCACATAAGAAACAAAAGTTGAGGCTAAAGCGATTCTAAAACTCCACACGATCTGTAAATGTTCACTGATGTGCGTTTTTCTTCGACTGAATCCTAGTTTGTAATTTGGAAACCAAACATTTGACGTAAAACATTCTGTGCAAACCTGAAAACAAGACAAAACGAGACCAGACAGAAGCATTTTAAAACTAAAACGGGACAGAAGAGCTCTCTCTGGTGTCTCTAATGGATGAAAACTAGACTACAGCTCCGGTCGACACCAAAAGTAACATTTCAAAATAAAACGTACTCGCTGACGCAAAATAGTCACTGATGTCACATTTTTATGTTAAAAATGAAATTAAAGCTTCAAATTGTTTTGCTAAGAACGTTTTTTCATAACAAAGTGAAACCAAGAGTCATTAAACTGACAGATTTTCACCTTCATGTAAAATCAGCAGCTCTGATTGAAGCTTTTCTATTTCTGGAACAGTTTCTGTCATTTTGCTAAAGTTTCGACTCATTTTCAAAAAGCTTTGAAGCATTTTGGACAAATCTTTGGAGCAATTTAGTAAAACAACTTTAAACCTTTTTCAGGCTTCTCTGTTGGTCTGTGTTTGGTTCTGATGGGCTTTTTGAGGCCCACAGGTGAGTCTACCTGGTTCTTGTCCAGCTCACAGTTCTTGTACTCCTGCTCTCCCTGCTCCCGGAAGGTGATGATGACGAAACCCACGAAGATGTTCATCATGAAGAAGGCGATGATGATGATGTAGACGATGAAGAAGATGGAGATCTCCACCCTGTAGTTGTAGATGGGACCCGAGTTCTCTCCGTTGGCGTCGATGGCTTTGTACAGCAGCCTGCAGACAGAAGGTCCAGCGTCTTCGTGTGCTGACGGCAGCTTCGCTAAAGTTCTGCTCTGTGAATACTCACGCCGGCCAGCCCTCGAAGGTGGACACGGTGAACAGCGCCATCATCCCCATCAGCACGTTGTCGAAGTTGAAGTCGCTGTTCTGCCAGATTCGCTCTCTGACCATCGGGTGGCTCACGTCGCCGTCTTTGTAGACCACGAACGTTCCTCTGAAACCAGTCAGGCTTACATCAGCATATACTATAACCACAACCAGAACGCTCCTTCAACCTTTCTGCAACCTTCTTCCAACCTTCGACCAAAAATGTGTCCAACCTTCCCCCTACCTCAGACCAACTTTCTTCCAACCTTCCACCAACTTTCCTTCAACCTTTCTCCAACCTTCCACAAGCCTTACACAAACTGTCCTCCAACCTTAGACCAATCTTCCACCAACCTTCCTCCAATTTTAGACCAGGGGTGCCCAATCCTGGTCCTCCAGAGCCCCTATCCAGCATGTTTTAGATGTTTCCAACACACCTGATTCACATGATCAGCTCATCATCAAACTCTACAGAAGCCTGATAACCATCCTGATCATGTGAATCAGAGTTGTTGGAAGAGGGAAACATCTAAACCATGCTGGATAGGGGCTCTGGAGGACCAGGATTGGGCACCCCTGTTTTAGACCAACCTTCTTCCAACCTTCCTTTAACCTTTCTTCAGCTGTGATTACACTAAAATCAAATCATGATACCAAGGACCAGAGGCCAATCAGATCTGAATCGAATCAAATCAAATAAATTTGTTCCACCAAAAGTTGGACCCTAGGTGTAATGGAATCATGACTCCACAAATCAGAACCAGAATCTAATTAGAACTATAGAAAATCAGAATCAAATCAGTTTAAATCGTGACACCAAGAGTAACAGTTCAACACAACGTCAATAGTCAGACAACAGCAGCTCCAGTGTGGTTGAATGTGAAACCTACTTGCACTGCTCAGGAGTGTGTTTGGCCTCGTCTGTGCAGCGATAAAATTTACCCTGAAACACAGAACACAGCAACGAAGCAGGTCAACATTCACAAGTCATTCAACAGCTGCTTCGGAGACGTTTAGTGACGATAACCAGACTAAAGATCTCCTGATTTTCAGTCCAGAACCCTGAACCTCATGAAAGGAACCCAAACGTGCTGGACCAGTCCTCGTGAAACCAACTCTCACCTTGAAGAGTTGGACTCCAATGCAGGCGAACATGAACTGCAGAAGAGTCGTGACGATCATGATGTTTCCAATGGTCCTGATGGCCACAAACACACACTGGACCACATGCTGCAACACAACAACAGTAAAAATCAGCCACATAATCAAACATCAGGCAGGTGGTGTTTATAGATCAGTGCAACACCTGATGGACCCGAGACTCCCCAAACCGTTATGTGACTGTTGTATTTTGTGGTTCAAGGTGTGACGATGGCGGACATTTTGCGGTTCCAGGTGTTGCGGTACCTTGAGTCCTTTGGCTCTGTTGATGGCCCTGAGAGGTCGGAGAACCCTGAGGACTCGGAGGATCTTCACCACTGAGATGGCGCTGGAGCTGCAGACACGCAAACACAACATCTGCTGTTTATTCAGCTGCGTCAACTAACAAACCTGTTTCACATCACAGATTATCAGGTTTGAGATCATTAAATTATTTACAAATGATCATCAGGATGCAGCTTATTGGTCAGAGCTAATGACCTGATCAGAAAAAGTGTCTACTGGTGTGGCTTTTAGCAACTGAATGTGTTGCTGTGCGGCTAGCATGACTGCTAAAAATAGCTAAGAATGTTGTTTCAGTGAAAAGTTATGTAAGCTAATGTTGTGTCTTTATGTACCATTTATGTACTATGTCTTTATTTGCTAGCATGACAGCTAATGTTAGCTAGTGATATTGTTTCTTTTAGGCTACAATGCAGCTAATGTCAGCTAGTTATTCTGTTTCTCTATGACTAGCATGGCAGTTAATATTATCTAGTACTGTTTCTCTGCAGCTAGCATGGCAGCCAATGTTAGCTTGCGATATTGTTTCTCTATAGCTAACAAGGTAGCTAATGATAAGCAGTGATGTTGTGTCTGTATTGCTAACAAAACTGTTAATGTTAGCTAGTGATATCATTTCTCCAGCACAACTGCAAAGAATACTCTTTCTATGGCTGCTAATGTTAGCCTGAGTCTTCTAGCAGTAGGCTTACACTGAGCTAGCAATGCTGAGCTAATACATAATATAGTTGATGCAGTTGTGTTGCTAAGCTAGTCTACTTCTGAACTTGGTAGCCAAGAACCTTTGTGGCTAAGTCTGTTAGCTTTAGAAGAATAGAACACGCTAACTCGGATCCTTCCTGGTTTTCTTGTTGCTCACGTTATCAGCTAAACAGTTCAGTGGAGGGTTGAGCTGCTGTCAGGGAACCATGAACGTTTTTAATGTCCAGGTTAGTAAAGACGGATTCTATGAACATGATCTTTATTTTCTAACAAACACTGATTATGATCCGGTTAATCAGACCAAACTGGAGCTTCCTGTTTAGTTTGAAGATGGTGGAAGTGAAGCTTTGTGAACCTGCAGCAGAAACACCAGCAAAGACAGACGAGGTTTGGATACTGACTGCAGGAAGAAGGAGACCAGAGAGACGCTGACCACCAGCAGATCCAGCAGGTTGAACCAGTTTCTGCAGAACGAGCCCTGATGGAGGAACGCTCCGTGGACGGTCATCTGACGGACAGACGGGAGGTTAGAGCCACGTGGGGGCGACAGAATCACTTCGATCGAGCGGCGGAGGTCTTACCTTCAGCAGAATCTCCACAGTGAAGATGGAGGTGAAGGCGTAGTCGGCATAACCCAGGATCTACGCACAAACACAAACAATTCAAACACGAAACATCTTCACGTCCTTGCTGTAGCTTCTGTACCTCCTAGCTACCTGCTTTATGTCCGAGCCACCTTTTTAGCTTTGTGCCACCTTCTCCTTCACCCTCCTAGTTTCTGCAGCACCGGAGGCTACCAGCCCTACCATCCAACTGGCTGGGCTCGCAGGGGAACGATAGGAGGGCCACGTGCTAAGCTAAGCCAATCTTTCCCCAGCTATCCAGCTTGCATCTACTGTTGCGTCTGCAGTTTGTATCCCAATGGATGCTAAGCTAGCAACGAATAAACCACACACTTCCATTTGCAAACTACAGACTAAACGCCCCGAAGCAGCTTGTACTGCTGTCAGAGACCTGATTTAGTCAGAAGGACGATGTTTTTTAGCCTCACTAGCTTCACCGCTGACAGGCTAAAGCTTGTGTTTGATCCTCAGTTTTGTGGGTTCATTCTATTTTACTGCTAGCGGTCCTTGTCTGAGTTGATCCAGTTTGTCTTACATCGATTATGCTCCATTTAATTTGGCCTTTTTAACATGTTAATTAGTTGATTTGTGACTCATTGACCTCTGTTATATATTCACCCTAACAGATCATCAGATTCCCGTCCTAACGTTTAACCTGCTCTGCTTTGCACGTTTTTAGCATTTTAGCACCGGAGCCGGTTAGCTTCGGCAAAGAGAACCTGGGCGATGAAAACCAGCACTGGAAGGTTCGTGGGAACAAAACCAGCAGAGGAAGGTTAGAGTGGAGCTGGAAGGACAGCCAGTGTTTCC
>NW_007578586.1:168040-170319 GCF_000690725.1 Stegastes partitus
TATGTGTGTCTCTATGTGTGTGTCTCTATGTGTGTGTGTGTGTCTCTATGTGTGTGTGTGTGTGTGTGTCTCTATGTGTGTGTGTGTGTGTGTGTGTGTCTGTGTCTGTGTGTGTGTCTCTATGTGTGTGTGTGTGTGTGTGTCTCTATGTGTGTGTCTATGTGTGTGTGTGTGTGTACAGTCAGTTTCCGACAGTAAACCGGTGATTTTCTGCCTCCATGTGTTTCCCTCTTTAACCCGGTTAGTCACTGACCCACTTCTGCTCTGTAATCTGTTCAGGCTCCGCCCCCTCCCCGCCCTCCCCATCCCCGTCCCCCGTGTGCGGACGACATCGCCGCCTGTCGACCAATCACAGCGAGCGGCGGCCCGGCGCCGAGCGTGGGTTTGACACTCACGTTGTTCCTGAAGGAGTGGGCTCTGATGGGATCCTCGGCGGCCAGCGAGCAGCTGCTGAGGATGATGAAGACGAGGATGAGGTTGGTGAAGATGTGGTGGTGGATCAGAGTGTGACAGGCCACACGGATGCTGCCGAGCAAACACACAGACACACACTCAGAGACGACAACCTGCTGCACTACGTTTGCACACGGCTACGCAGGAGGCTGGTTCCTGCAGGACGACGCTCGTTTGTTTCACAAAAATATAAAAAAATCACCAAAAATAAAGAGTTTGCACAAACCAGATTCAGTCAAAAACAGAAAATTCTGCGCTACATGCTGCATCCAGGACGCTCTGAGTGACTCGGCTGTGACCAACAGTCACGGAGCAACAATTCTGTGACTTTCTGGCTGAACTGCAGGCAGTGTGTCTACAGAACTAAAAGCAGTCATGGAGGAATCCACCATCTCCAGAGTTAGAACACACATCGTGAGAGCACTAAAGACTTTAATGTGCTCAGACCTTTAAGCTGCAGAAAAACTCGTTTACTGATATTCAGCATTTTGCAGATTCTCATTAACTGATTGTTTATGATGTGAATGAATCGGCTGTGATGTCGTCGCTCTGAGGTCCCACAAACGTCCACATCCTAGACCTGGAAATGAAAGGGTCTCATTTATCTAAACTTGTCATAAATAAGCAAAGCTGTGCGTTTCAGCTTTGACAGCAAGATTTTTATTTGATCTAATTTCAAACATCAGCTATAAGCTCCCTCTTTCACTAATTATCAACTAATTGTTATTATTATAGCATCAGCTCTGAAACAGCACTCTGGTCGACTTCTAGTTCAGATCACAGCCGGTCGAGCTCCAGACTCGACTGGTCCTGAATTCAGTTTTTAAGTCGAAGCATCCAGGATCAGAACAGCACCAGAACGAGTCCGTAAAAGAGCTGTTCAGATGATATAAATGCAGAAACAGCTTTTAATGAAGATGTTATTTAACGATTTTACAGTTAACGTGTAAATTAAGACTTTTATTCTGTGATTTTATGAAATATTCTCTGTGATTTAACAGAACGGATAAAAACTGTAAAATTATAGGAAATGTTCTGAAAAACTAAAGTTAAAATGAAAACAAAATGGTTTTCACAGCTCCATGACGGTACCGGTCCGAGAAGCTTTAATGACATCAAAGTGAAATAAAAGAATGAAGCAGCAGCGACTCGTCAGCGACTCCTGGTTGGAAACGTTTCTGATGAGTCACTGGAACGTTTCAGGAACGTTCTACGCTCTGACACGCTCTCAGGGCAGCCGGTCGACTCACGGGTTGGTCTTGCTGAGGCAGAAGAAGGCGCTGCCCTCTGGGATCGGGAGAACCTTCTCTTTGGGCGGAGCCAGGTCGGCCATCTTTAACTGGACTCCTCCGTCTGAAGGACAAAGATGAGAGACTGGAATGAGAAGAACCGTCCTGTGTGCAGCTGAAACAGCCGCTCAGACCATCAGCTCACTTTATCAGAAGCTCTGGTTCCGTTTGCGGTCCTGAACGGACAAAACCCAGATGAAAGGATGATTCCTTAAAGGCCAGCAATGGACAGATGAACGTCTGGCGTTTAGTTCTGCTTCTCCAGCCTGATAAATGGTTTTGGTGTTTTCTTTACATTAAACACACTTTTCATGTTTGGTTTTTGGGTTTAAAGCTGAGACTGTTGCTGAATGTTGTTCATGAACAGACGGGTTGTAAACGTCGGTTCCTGATCACCAGAACCTAGAGGAGGACGTCAGTGTGTTTTATGAACTTTCTGACAGACCGACTGACCTTCATCTCCTTCAGGAAGCTCCTCCTCCTCCTCGTACTCAGTGTCTTCGTCAATGTCCACCTGCAGAGACAAACAGCAGCTCT
>NW_007578586.1:170364-172875 GCF_000690725.1 Stegastes partitus
TGTGGTTGTTTTGTGTCTCTTTGTGGTTGTTTTGTGTCTCTTTGTGGTTGTTTTGTGTCTCTCTGTAGTCTGTTTCTTAGTGTTACTTCTTGTGTGTCTCTGTGGTCCTGAACTGATCATTTCATCACCTTCACTTCTGCTCCTCCCTCAGGCTCCTCCTCCTCCTCCTCTTCACCTCCTTCCGTCTTCTTCCTGCAGAAACAACAGACGACGGTCAGAAAACAAACAAACGCTCCTTCAGTTTACTTCACGTCTCCTCCGTCCATCACTCACTCTTTCTTCTTGTCATCTCCGTCTCCTCCAGCCAGGTTGTCCACGGCGATGGCCAAGAAGACGTTCAGCAGGATGTCTGACTCTCGTTAAGGACGTTGTTACGCAGATCTTAGATTAATTATTGGGTTTCTGTGAGTGCCGGACGCACCTGTAGCTTCATCTGAAGTTCAACAGGTCCGACAGCTTCTGTTCTAGTGAAAACTAATCAATAACAACCTGATCAGAAACATGGGAGGACCTAAAATGATCTCCTGAGGACCCACGATGGTTCCCTAAGGAACTCCTTTGTTAAAGTTTCATGAAACTCAACAGTTGTTCTGAACATTTTCTGGGTGTTTAGAGATCCATCTTTAAAGGTTTGTGGTTTTCAGTCACTTTTGGTTGTTTTGTGTCTTTTCATAGACACTTTCTGTGTTTATATAAGCAGCTAAAGTCTCCTTGTAGTCGTTTGTTTATCTTCTTGGTTGTTTTCTGTTAATATGTGGTCATTTTTTGTCTCTTTGAGGTCATGTTATGTCACTTTGTGACTGTTCTGAGTCTCCTTGTGGCTGCCAGCATACTGAGAAAAATCTAATACGACAGTTTGCCTCATCCCTCATATACTAACATAGAGGGGGCGGAGCCTATAATCTGTAGTGCAACCAGCCACCAGGGGGCGACACATGTCTCAGTTCAAACATCATTTAGAAACAATGAACACGCATGTTTCACAAACAGAATATCAGTTTATCTCCAGTTCTCTGTTTCCGCCGACAGGATCCATCAAATCGTGGTTGTCATGGATACAGTTACCGCAGATGAAGAGGATGACGAAGTAAACGCACACGATCATCCCTGGGAACACCGGGCCGCCGTACGCCATGATGCCGTCGTACATGACCACGTTCCAGTCCTCGCCTGTCAGGATCTGAACACACAGCAGCGTCATCAGACCACGCCCCCCCGCAGCCGTGACATCACAGAGGGCGCCGCCTTACCTGGAAGCAGGTGAGCAGCGCCTGCGGGAAGGCGTCGAAGGTGCTGCGCTTGGTCTGCGTCTCATCGAAGTTGAACTTCCCCCCGAACAGCTGCATGCCGAGCAGCGCGAAGATGATGAGGAAGAGGAAGAGCAGCAGCAGCAGCGAGGCGATGGACTTCATGGAGTTGAGCAGCGACGCCACCAGGTTGGACAGAGCCGTCCAATGGCTGCGCAGGACACAGTGACATCATCACGACGGGGCGGGGAGCGGTTCAGCGTGTGTGTTTGTGTGTGTGTGTCAGTCTCAGTTTGTGTCTGTGTTTTTGTGTGTCTGGTTGAGTGTGTGTCCTACTATCTGTGGCCGTGGTTGTGTATCTGTGTATGTCTGTGTGTCTGTTTGTGTAACTGTGCGTCCTCTGACCGTGTTATGTTTGTTGTGTAGTTGTGTGTTGTGTCGTTGTGTGTACTCTGATTGTATGTTGTGTTATTGTGTAGTTGTGTGTCCTGGTACTGTGTTTGTTGTGTTATTGTGTTACTGTGTTATTGTGTGTCTGTGTGCGTGTCCTCTGATCGTGTTGTGTTGTGTTATTGTGTTGTTACATGTCTGTGTGTGTGTCCTGGTACTGTGTTTGTTGTGTTATTGTGTTTCTGCGTGTCCTCTGATCATGTTTGTTGTGACATTGTGTAGTTGTGTGTCTGTGTGTCGTCCTGGTACCGTGTGACCTTGAAGATGCGCAGCAGCCTGACGCAGCGCAGCACCGAGATGCCGAGCGGCGGCATGATGTCCATCTCCACCAGGATGGTCTCCATGATGCCTCCACACACCACGAAGCAGTCGAAGCGGTTGAAGAAGGCCACGAAGTAGTGGGCCAGGCCCAGGCTGTACATCTTCAGCAGCATCTCCACCGTGAACAGGGACAGCAGCACCTTGTTGGCGATGTCTGCACACACACAACAATCATTCAGTGGACTCTCTTCTGACTCCATGTTCGAGTCCTAACTCGTCCTGCAGCTTTGAGAAAACTCACAAGTTCTAAGTCAAACCGTGCGGCTCAGTCAGAAACGCTCTGCTGTGACATTTGGTCGCGATTCGTCCGACGGCTTTTATGAAAAAAAAACCTGCGTTCAGAAATGAATCAGCTGTAAAACCACCAGAACCAGCCGTCTCTAGAACCCAGTCGCTGGAAGGTTTCACAGCAGAACCTTTAAGTTTAAGCGGGTCACAAGGCTTTAAACGCTGTTCCTCTAAATGTTCTGGTCTCTTCCAGGGTTTTTTACGC
>NW_007578586.1:177810-180039 GCF_000690725.1 Stegastes partitus
TTGTCCAAACTGAGCCAAAGATTTACCAAAATACCTCCAACTCATTCAAACTGTCTTGAAAGTTTCCCAGAATGACGACAGAACGTCCCAAATTCACCAGAACGTCTCAGAAACGACTCAGAAATGATTTAATTATCAAAATTGGTTTAAATTTATTCTAAACTTGTCATAAAGGTGTTAAAATGAATAAAAATTCCCCCAAAAGTGTCGACAACAAGTTGAAAATTGTCTAAAATTATTCAGAAAATGTGTGAAATGACTAAAAAACACAATCTGATCATTGACTGGATCCACTCTGAGCTGTCTTCACTTTAACACTAGTGTAAGATTTTAGACTGTTTCTGACTCTGAGGGAGTCCATCTGGTTGGTTCTGTTCGGAAGATGTTGGGCATTTGTTGCTCTAATGTTTAGTTAACGAGCAGAAGTTCTGCTGAGGGACCGTGAACCTGAAACAGGCAGTAACCAGTAAACCCACATCAGGGTGGGACTCTCACCGTGAGTTTCGTTGGAGTGACTGAACCAGCCGAACTTTCCTCTCTTCTTGTCCGACAGATCTCCCAGAGACGGACCTGGAACAGAACACAGAGTCTGTGGAAGCTTCAGTAGAACGTGTGGTTCTGTCTGCGGTTCTGGAAGAGGATTCGTCCAAGAGGCTTCCTCACTGTTCACTCTGAGCTGTTTTCTGTCTTCTTTCTATTCTTTCCTGTCAGTCGGTTTCTGTTGTCTTCAGTTGTTTTTAGTCGCTGGTTCTGGTTGTTTGGGTCGTTTTTAGTCGCTGGTTCTGGTTGTTTGGTTTTGGACACGTTTGGTCAGAGTCACTTCCTGTCGCTGCTTCTTCTGTTGCTGCTATTTTCAGTTGCCTGTTTTTCACTGTTTTCTTCTTTTTCGTCCATTTTCTGTCACTTTAAGTTGTTTTTTTCGGTCGTTTCCAGTCACAGTGTTCTGTCATGTATGTTGTTTGTCGTTGTTTGTCGTTGTTTGTTGTTGTTTGTCGTTGTTTGTTGTTGTTTGTCGTTGTTTGTCGTTGTTTGTCATTGTTTTTCGTTGTTTGTCGTTGTTTGTTGTTGTCTTCCATGAAGAAGCCTCTTGGATGAAAAGTCTTGAAGAACCAACAGCTTTTGTCGAAGCCCTGAGATCAGAATCAAACTCGTTAAACTGCATCTGACTGGTNTTTTGTGTCTCTTTGTGGAGGTTTTGTGTCTCTTTGTGGTGGTTTTGTGTCTCTTTGTGGTGGTTTTGTGTCTCTTTGTGGTGGTTTTGTGTCTCACTTTCTCTCCTCCATTCTCCATGAAGCTGTGGTCGGTGCCGTGGAGGAATCCTGCAACTCTGCTCAGCTAGGTGGCGCTGCAGCAAACAGCTAAGGAGTGAAGTCACTGTATTCGCTGTATTATTTTCTCCATCCAACACACTCCTCTAAGGACCACAGGTGTGAAACTCTTCAACACAACGTGCACATCAGGGAATAAAGACGTAAATGTTCTCGCCATGGCAGCTGCTACGTGTTTAGTTTACGTACTTCTGTTCATCACAGGTGTCTTAAAGACCATACAGGTGTGCTGATGTGCCTGCAGACGGAACTCAGGGCTGAAAAACAAGTTCCTGCAGAGCCTCTGTTGATGCACACTGACGTTGTTATAATTCCTCCTGAAGCAGCAGCTCAAGCACAATGAGCTGTAATATCAGGACATTTCTTTAGTCTCTGGACATATTGTGTTATTTTAACGTTAATATGCTGTTATTTCTAAATATACTATAGAACATGTGTGTGGCCTTGGTTCTGGTTCCATCTCTTGTCTGATGGACAGTTCATCTCTCCGTGCTGGTGGTGAAATGTGGTTTTATTTCTGTGAGCTGAATCAGGCTCAGAGAGTAAATCAGATTAGAAACAGGGTCAGGAAATACGAGGACACACAGACCCAGATATTCTGCAGAGACAGTCGAGTTTCTGAATTTAGACCGAAGGATCGACTCAAACTCACCTGCTGCTGCTGGAACTGTGGTCTGGGGAAGCTCACAGACACTGTACGGATCAGAACCGTGTGTTCACGTTCATGTTGTGACGACGTTAATCTGTTCAGACGCATTACAGGGACCAAAGAGTCCCAGTAGCATCATGAATGAGTGAGTGGTCCGGCTGCTTTTAGGATTATTCCCTGAAAAATCAGTCAGAACCTCAACCGGACCTCCTCAGAACAGCTGGTTCTGTATCTGCAGTAACTTTATTTAAT
>NW_007578586.1:180229-181309 GCF_000690725.1 Stegastes partitus
GAGCAGAGAGGAGAAGTCTGGAGATGTTTCCTTTCTCTGGTTTCCATCGTTCTAGCTGCTGACAGAAGACATCTCTGAGTTCTCTCTCCTCCTCCTTCATGGTGTTCTGGTTCCACAGAGTTGCACAGAAACGTGACCCTCAGTGAAGGAACACGAGACAGGAGATGAAGACAGAGGATCTGCTCTGGGAGGTGTTGTGGAGTCTTCTGCTACCTTGGACTTGTGTCAGCCAGTTGGGTTGGTTGTAGTGCTCGGAGGCGCTGAGGGAGGTGTTGAGGAAGACGAGCAGCAGAACCAGCCAGTAGAACGTCACCGACTTGACGGCCGTGCGACACGTTCTCCGACAGACCCGGTTCCAGCGCCGCAGCGTCCGGCTGAAACAGAACGACAGAGTCAGCGCGGGGAGGGGGAGGCGGCCGAACGTCCGACGGTCAGCGAACTCACCAGCAGCCGATCTTCATCATCCGAGCGCTGAAACGCAAAAACACAGAGTTCAGTTCAAACATGCGGCCTGCAGGGGGCGCTACAGCCGGTACACTGTCAGCAGATACAGAAGAAGAAGTGTGTGTGTTACCAGCAGGCCTGGCAGCAGTTGGTGTGCTCCTCATCGATGTTCTCGGTGTTTTCAGAAGCTGTTTCACTGGCAGGAAGACTCGCTGACGGACAGAAGACAAAACCAGTTATACAGACATCAATACCAGACATACAGAACCACCCACTGGGTCACTCTGACGGACAGAACCACCCACTGGGTCACTCTAACATACAGAACCACCCACTGGGTCACTCTGACGGACGGTCTATGGTCGGGAGGCTCCAGCCGGCTTTTGGTTGTAGTGACAACTCCCAGACTACGCTCATGGTTCACCTGCTCATCCAGGTGTTCTTCAACTGATGGTATCAACATGAACCAAAGGCTCGAGCCTGTTTGTGTCAAAGAGTCAAGAAGTTCTTCTGGTCCTTCTTCTTTGTGGCTGTTCTCTGTCTCTTTGTGGAGGTTTTGTGTCTCTTTGTGGAGGTTTTGTGTCTCTTTGTGGAGGTTTTGTGTCTCTTTGTGGTGGTTTTGTGTCTCTTTGTGGT
>NW_007578586.1:183047-189360 GCF_000690725.1 Stegastes partitus
CTGAGGCTGTTCAGCTCCTGAAGACACTGAAGAAGACGACTTTAGTGGTTTTAGTGCAGGAGGAAGATGAAGATAGCCATCAGTGACTTTTCCTGGTAGCTGCTGGAGTTTTATTTCCTTAACCAGCCGTGTTACAGGAAGTGTTCAGAAAAAAGCCTCTACGGTACGTATCTGTGGATGTTACCGCTACACATTTAATTAAAGGTTAAAACATCTTTCTGTGTAAATATCTCATGTTCCAACGTGGACACCTGCAGCTTAGAGACACCTGCAGCCTGGATATGAACACACCTGGTTTCCTGTTTAGAGTCAGTGGGTGGGGCTTATATTCAGGTGCGCTCATAGTCCAGAATTTACGGTAAAGCATCGACTTATTTCAGACTAACAGCTGAACGTCGATCTGAGGCTCTTTAGTTTCCTCCTCGTTGACTTCACTCTGACTAATCGGCTCTAATTAGCTTCACTGATTAAAGCGTCAGGCCCGACAGCGGCAGGTCTCAGAGGAGGAACCGTGAACCAGACGGGGTCTTACGGGGGTTTCCGTCCTCGTCCAGCTCGTCCATGTCCTCGGCCTGCGTGATCCAGTCCATGTAGCCGCACAGGTCCTCCTCCATCTGCTGCTTCTCTCGCAGCTTCTGGAAGTCTCCCCGAGCCTTCGCCTTCTCCCTCTCCTTGCTGAACTCTCTGCAACGTTCACACAACGTCCACACAACGTTTAGGAGTTGCCGAGGCCGAAACCAGCAATTTTAAAAACACGAGTCAAAGGAAAGTCAGAAGAGAAGAACCGGAGCAGCTGATCAAAGAGCTTCTGATGATTGTTTTATGAACACATGAAGTCCAGCATCAGAGGATTTATTCACTTTGCTGCAGCAGGAACCCTCTGAAACGGACTTCAGTCTGGTTCTGCCGCCTGTGGCTCATTTAAATCCCTCTTTTCTTTCATTTCTTGCTGTTTCTGTTGCTGTCGCTGCTCTTTTCTTTCATTTTTTAAAATCATTTTTGGTCACGTTTTGTCTCCTAAATGCCTCAAAGTTCTGAAAATCAAATAATAACAATAATTAAAATAAAATGTACAAAAAAAACCGTCCAAACGGATCCAAAAATTAGACAAAATGACTCACAATTTATTTAAAATGAGTGAAAATGGTCATAAAAGACTCATCGTTTGTTTTAGTTCTAGTTTTCTGTCTGTTGGTGAATCTTCTGCTGCTTTCTTTCATTCTCCATCATCGTCTGTCACGACTTTCTGTCGTTTTCGGGACTCTGTTCTTACATTTTTGGCCATTTTCTGTTGCTGTTTCTTTAGTTTTCTGTTATTTCTATTCACTGTTTTCTGTCGTTTTCACTTCCTGTTTTCTGTTTTACAGTTTTTCAGCTGCAGTTTCTTTAGTTTTCTGTTATTTGTGTTTCGGCCCGTTTCCCAGCTGATGCTACGTTTTCCTACGTGACGGTGAGCATGTGAACGTCTCGGCGTGGTGGCGACCTGAAGGAGGTCCAGCCGCCTTCTGTCAGACTCCAGGTCTGATGGAAATGAATCACGGTGGGACGATTCTTTCATTTATTTCTATTCATGTGTGGATATTTATTCATTGATCTTTTATTTAATTACTACCGTGAACCTTGATGAGTTCAGTGATTAAATAAACTTTTTTTTCTGTCATGAAACTAATTCCTGATACAAACTGAAGGTCAACGTTTTCTGGTGATAAATCTTTCAGTCCTGATTTAATGTCTTATACCATCAATCAACAAATGAAGCACAGATGAAGATGTTTCAGTGCGTTAACGAGCTTCTTTTAGCTACTGGGGACAGTCTAGAGGCAACGGACCCGCTCAGAACTCCCAGAACCAGGTTGAGAACGAAGAAGGATCCGAAGATGACCAGGCTGACGAAGTAGACCCAGGGCAGCTCGAAGCCGATGGCGTCGTTCATCTGCACACGGACACAAAGTTAGCCGGCAGCCGGTTCTGTGTGACGCCTGGCACCGCGGCCCGGCGGACTCTTACCCAGTACAGGACGTCGGTCCAGCCCTCCATGGTGATGCACTGGAACACCGTCAGCATGGCGAAGAAGAAGTTGTCGAAGTTGGTGATGCCGCCGTTGGGTCCGTCCCAGCGGCCGCGACACTCCGACCCGTTGATGACGCACTGCCGGCCGTGGCCCGCGAACGCACACGGAACCGGGTCGTCCTCCACGTAGTTGTCTGGAGGGAAAAGTTTCAGAAGGTTTGATCAGACCAGCAGCTTCTAATCAACACTCTGGCCTCTGAATGCTGGAACCTGCCGGCGGCTGGGAAGGCTTCAGGTACTGACAGGAACATCCAGCTCTCAGGTTCTGGTGTGGTACTGCTCAGAGCTTCACTATCTGGGTTTGGACATTTTGGTGAACGTCCTGTTTTAGATACGTTGCTAATATCCATCGTGTTTCTCAGGATGTTAATATCCAGGTTTTCTAAAGCTTCAGTACGACATCATTCAGGTGTTTTATCTTGATGTTAGTCAACATCCAGAAACATCTAGAAACATCCAGAAACATCTAGAAACATCTAGACACATCCAGGCTTTTTTTTTGACATTTCGGTGGTTTAATATTCAATCTCATGGTACTTTGGTATTCTGAGGTCCAGGTTTTTAACGTTTTGGTGCATTAATATCATTTTTTATGACTTTCTTCAGAGTCAGAAGTTTCCATCCATCTCCTCAGTATCTGCTGGCGTTGCCTTTAAACTCTATGACTTGGGTCAAACGTTCTGGGTACGTTCTCTCTCTCATTATTCTGGTGTTTAGCAGGTGATCCTGACTGAGCTGAAACAGGAAACGTTTAGTCTGATTTAATGTCAGACGGTGAGAAATAAAAGGTTTTGTGTCTTTTTATAGAGTGGATGTAAACTCCTGGTTTCAGCTGTATGTATATATATGTATATATATATATATATACACATATATATATATATATATATATATATATGTGTATATATATGGACCATCCAGCATCATGAGGTGCTTTAACGCCACTCATTTCTCAACGTTTGAATGTTTTGAACAGGAATGAGGAATTTCAAACTGACTTCATCTTTTTAAATCTGAGCCACTGGGATTCTGTGAGAGGTCAGAAACTAATCCAGCATCACATTCAACCTCTAAACGAACGCTTCTGTTCAGGAGTGTGAGTGAACATCTGTAGTCGAAGAAGTTCCCTAAATTAAAATGTTCATGGACACCAACAATAATCATATTTTATCATTAAAGGCATCGTTGTGGTTGAAGAGCTTCTCCATGCTGGTCTGTTAACCGTCACAGAACCATGAGGGATGATGTTAGATCAGCTGTGGTGTGACCTGACATCAGGTCCACTGCTAAGCGCTGTGCATTTGGGTCATTTTCCTGATGGAGCTACACATCCAGGAGTTGTCTGACTGATAACTGATGCCTTTCCAAGCTGCCGGCGCCAGGTCACTGATGACCGGCTGGTTCTGCTGTGTCCTACCACTCCCGGTGTAGTAGCAGGTCCTGTGCATGCGTCCGATGAAGAGCTCGAGGCCGATGATGGCGTAGATGATGATGACGAACAGGACCAGCAGAGCGATGTGCAGCAGGGGAACCATGGCCTTCATGATGGAGTTCAACACAATCTGCAGACCTGACAGACACACAGCGTGAGTACAGGCGCACCGTCAACACGCCCTCCAGCGCCGCCAGTCCCCCGCACTCACTGGGAACTCCCGACACCAGTCTGAGCGGCCGCAGCACTCTGAAGGCTCGCAGGGCCTTGACGTCCAGGCCTCCAGGCTTTCCAGGAACGTGGTGGGAGGTCGCCTGCTCGCCGCTCGACTTGTGGGTCATCTGCTCCAGGACGACGCTGAACAGCCTGAAAACACACGACGACACCAGAAGAAGAACGTTCAGGATCCAGTACGTTATAATTCAGGTGTTTGATCATTCTGTGTTAACATCCAGGTTTCTGAGGTCAGAGCATTTCTGCTGCTGTGGTGCACCAACATCTGGTCTGCTAGTATCTGTTAGCATCTGTTAGCATATGCTAGTATCTGTTAGTATCTGTTAGCATCTGATAGCATCTGCTAGTATCTGTTAGTATCTGTTAGCATTTGTTAGCATCTGTTAGCATCTGCTAGTATCTGCTAGTATCTGTTAGTATCTGTTAGTATCTGTTAGCATCTGTTAGCATCTGTTAGTATCTGTTAGCATCTGTTAGCATCTGTTAGTATCTGTTAGTATCTGTTAGCATCCAGGTCATTCTGCTGCACTAACATTCAGGTGTTTGATACTTTGGGACGCTCACATGCAGGTTTTAACATTTTGTGTGTTAATATCTAGGTTTTGACTTCTCTGTGCTTCAATGTCCATATTATGGATATTTAGATTTGGTATTATTATGATGATGGTTTCTCACATTTTAACAAACAGGTTTTGGACATTTCTGTGCACTATTTCCAGATTTCTGAGGTGCTGCTGTGTTAATATTCAGGCTGTTGATACTCTGAGATGCTAACATCTTGATTTGTAACGTTCTGGTGCATCAATGTTCAGGTTCTTGATGTTTTATTGCATCAATATTCATATTTTGGCTGCTTCAGTTTGCTAACATCTGGCCTTCCCACATTTTAGTTTGGTATTATCTAGATTTTTGACATTCTGTTGCATTAATAGCCACGTTTTTTCTTACATTTTTGTGCATTATTATTATTCACGTTTTTGACATTTTGGTCCATTAATATTCCAGTTTTCATCTCTTCCTGTGTTGTTTTCCAGGTTTCTGATGTTTGGGTCTGTTCGTATTTATTTTATATTTAACCTGCGGTATGATGATAGTCTGGTTTGGTTTCTGATGTGAATCAACAATCTGACAGAACTTTCCTCGTTCTGCTCTCCAACACTCCTGCAAACCTGCAGCTCAACACTGATCCAACTCTGAACTCCTGAAACTGTCCCACATACAGCATCCTTCGTGACTGTTAAGTGGAGCAGGGCGTCCTCAGGCGGCGTTACCATGACAACAGACTTTATCATCATCGCCGCCGGAGGACGCCGAGTCCCGTCACCGTCCTGCAGCGAGGACGCGACCAGCACAGAGTGACCTGCAGTGACCTCAGCAAACGGGTCGAGACACGCAGAATTAAATCACAGTTTGTTTCTTTATTTCCTCGGTTCTCTCGCTCACAGCTCCTCCTGCTTCTGCTTCGTCTCACGTCGACACAAACCCGAGTCCGAACTCACAGCTCTCGTGTCTTCAGGTCATTTCCTGGAAACTTCCTCGTCTGCTCCTACAGATCAGCAGCTGTGAGCTGGAGGACGTCGTCCAATCAGCATTCCTGAGTGTCGTGTTGTCACGAAGAGGAAACAACCAGAGCTCTGAAGTCTGCAGGTAGCACCACCAAAAAGGAGCATCCACACCTTTAAAACATCTAAATGGACTCAGTGTGGATTCACTGTCGTCTCTGAGGAGCCAGAACATCTCGACTGAACCGGGCAGAACAAAACCTAAAACACGTCTTACAGGTCAGACACCTGTGAGTCAAAGCAGAGGGAACATCAGCACAACAGCAGCAGGTGATCCGTGATGTAACGCAGCCTGCAGGTGGAACAGAACTCAGAACCTGAACCGACCCGGCGCCACAGCGTTTCATGGTGTTTGTGGACTAATCACAGCTGAACCTATGAACACTGTGAAGTGTTTAGAACTGAGTGGAGACAGCAGCTGTGTCCGGTTCTGACCAGAGTCTCAGTCTGAAGCCTCAAACAGGAGCACCAACCCGGTTCCTCGGGCCGAACACGGCAGAACTCTGGTCCAGATGGTGGATTTACAGCCTCGTTTGTCAGTAGACGTTCGGGTCACAGCGATGCTCGAAGAACCCTCGAACCAGCAGCTGGTTGTCGGGTTCCTCAGGCCGCTCTTCAACTGGACCCGCGAACAGGAGACGGACTCAGGAAACAGAAGTGTTTCATTACCACACCTGCACACACCTGCAGTGAGTCGGGTGGGCGGAGCCTGAACACCGTAGTAAAGGTTCCTCAGCCGACACGCGATGACACGCTAGAAGAAGAGTGGAACACGGACCACATGACGGACACGACACACGTCAGGAACACAGAACAGCAGCAGAACCAGGATCTTAACACAGAACCGGAGTCCATACAGAGAAACAGGCTGTAAAGACAGAACCAGGATCAGAAGACAGAACTAAGGTCTACAGTGAACCTGGATATAAAAAAGGAACCAGGATCCAAAAACAGAGCCACAGTCCACAGAGAGAACCAGGATCTAACAACAGAACCAGGACCTAAGACGGGACCA
>NW_007578586.1:191453-196698 GCF_000690725.1 Stegastes partitus
ATTTGTTTATTCATTTCTGTATGATTTTGTTTGTTTCAGATTTTTGTGTAAACAAATTTGGGGTTAAGATGTGTCGTGTGTTATAAAGTGGTTCTGTGTTCTATCTGGCAGACACTGACTGAGCCTTTATTGTTGTAATGGGACATGTGGAAGCTCTGTTTGATGTGATTTCTGTGATTTTCTGCGATGAAGGCAGCGTGCTGGAGGAATAAAGTGCTTCTGCCTCTTTGCTGGTTCGTCGTCGTATGAAAACACGATCATTCCAGTGAACCAGCAGTGTGAGCTGCTCTGCCTCGGTCTGCACTGAACTTGCAGTTACTGTGTTTTGTGTTTGTCGCGCAGCGTTAGCGGTGACGGCTGAGGCGGCGGCATCACTGCAACACAAAGTGACTGCACAAACAGCGAGTCCAGTCCGACTGTAAATGCAGGTCGAGGGAGAGCTGAATCAGCCGAGCACAAAGTCCTCAGATCTGATCACTGAGCTGCCAATCATCTGCTTCGCCAGCGTTTATGCAGGATCGACCTTTGACCTCCGCAGCAGCAGCGGTCTCCACTGTGGAGCTTTATTGTGGAGGACAACTCTCCAGAATAAAGCTCCTTCTTCACTTCATGAAATCACAAAGATCCTCCACCCAACACCTGACTATCACGTGCAACATAAATCCTGCGTACAACATGTAAAATACTAACTTATATTAACTTAACAGGCTGTGAAGCAGCTGTAAGCAGTTTCCCTTCAGGGATCAATAAAGTTTTTATGACTCTGATTCTGTAAACGTTTGTTGATGTTTTCAGCTATGAAGTGTATACAAGTGTCTTTTTTTTTTGCTTCAGTAGCTTAGTTTTAGCTTCAGCATTAGCTACCTTGGGTTATCTTTAGGTACAGTTAGCTGTAAGTTAGCTTAGGTAAAAGACCACTAGAATTAGTTTTATGCATAGCTTAGCGCTAGCTTGTTCCCACAGTTGGGAAATTCACAGGGATCAGCTGGGACTCGTCCTGGGTGAACCATCTTCTTGATCATGATATCTCCTCTGACAGGTACGCAGGTTCAGTTAGCTTAGCGTAGTTTCCTGGCACTGTTAATTTAGCGTTAACTTCTTGCTTCAGTTAGCTTGGTTTAAGTTTCAGGGTTGGATGTTTGATGGCTATCTGAAGGTTCAGTTAGCTGTAAGTTAACTTAACTCATGCTAGCTTAGCAGTTGCTTCTTGGTTTAGTTAGCTTACAATTAGCGTCAGATATTTTTATTTCAGTGTTAACCTTTGGCATCATTTAGCTTAAAGTTAGCTTCAAAATTAGCTACCTATTAGCTAATCTTCAGGTCCAGCTAGCTGTTAGTTAGCTAAAAGCTATTTTGGTTAGGGCCAGTCAGGTAAGAGTTTGCTGCATGTTCATTAATCTTAGCATTAGCTTCTTGTTTCAAATTGCTTCATTTTCGCTACAGGATTAGACATCTTATCTTCATGTCCAGTTATCTGTCGGTAAGTTGGTATTTAACTTCAGGTACACTTAAGGCACAGCTAACACTGAGAAAGCACCAGTTAGTGTACAGGCTGGTTCACTTAATTTAGCTGTAATTTCATCCTTCAGTTAGCTTTTAGCTTCAGCTGCTAGGAATAGCTGACTTAGAATTAGGTATTCCTAATTTGTTGTGAACTTCTTGCTTTAGCTAGCTTTAGTTTAGCTTCAAGGGGAAATCTTTTACTGTCTGCTTTTGTATCCAGACTCAGATGTTTTAGATCAGTGTATTATCACCAGGTGTAGCTTAGCATAAAGACTGGGCACAGAGTTAGCAGTCGAGGTTTAGCAGTTTCCAGTTCTCACAGTGCCCTGTTCTTAATCCACTCAGCAATTTTGTGTATTTGTGTTTAAGGCTGTGTGTAGCTGATCTCACCAGGTCGTGGTTGGTGGAGTTGGAGTCGTCCTCAGGAAAAGGTTTGGAAACTCCCAGAGCAACACAGTTAGCAAAGATGGCTAACAGGATGAAGATATCAAATGGTCTGAAGGTTGTCGTTCAGGAACATCAACAGGGACTAAAACAGAACATCAATAACGACGCTATGCAGGTGTGTTTGTCAGCATAAAGGATACTTCCACTCGACGATGGACAGCGCCGCCCGTCTGATCGGGTTGTTCAGTTTCAGGCAGTATAACGCTCGAGGGGCTCGCTGCACCTGGTTGCTGCCCTGCACCTGAGGAGGAAGTGACATCATCGGTATCATTGTTTATGTTCTCTTTACAAAAGTGGAGCTGCTAACATTAGCATATCTGGCTAACTGGCTAGTTTGCTAAATGCAGCGTAAACAGATCACCCGACCCAACTCAAAGTTAGCATATTGTTAGCCTCCTTTAACAAGCTGTTTCACATGTTTCTGGTCGGTCGTCTCACCTGTTTCTCAGTGTGTTTTTACACCTGTTTGTTAGCATGTTGTCTCATCTGTTTGCTAGCATGTTGGCTCACCTGTTTCTTAGCGTGTTGTCTCACTTGTTACTTAACTTGTCTCATCTGTGTCTCAGTGCATTCCGTCACCTGTTTCTTAGCGTGTGGTCCTACGTGTTTTTTAGCATGTTTTTATTACACCTGTTTCTTAGCGTGTCACCTCACCTGTTTCTTAGCGTGTTGTCCTCTCTTCCTCTGTGTTCCGGTTGAACTCGTGGTCGAATGAAGCGTGTCGGTCCTCGTCATCCTGACTCCGCCCTCGTTCTCGCCGTCCAGGTGCTCGTCCCAGTCTGCGTCTCTCTCCTCCCCCCCTCCATCCTCTCCGTCCACCGCCTTGGCGTAGCCGTTCCGACCGGTACCTGAACCCAGAACACACAGGAGACACACAATCAAACTTTACGTCATTAAATCAGCTGTTCTGACCCAACGTGAGCGTTTTATCGGTGATGTTCTGATTACGGTGGCTCGCCGAGTCAACCGTCCTCCGTCACTACATCTAGTTTTTAAAACAGATTTCCAGCGTTTACGTTGAATTGACAACGTTGTCTGTTAAGTTACAAGATCTTTATGAAACGTCTTTTTAGGGAGAAAAAATAAAAACAAAAAAAAACATTTTCTTTCTATTTTCCAAACAAATGTTTCATCGTCACAGTTACAGGTTTATATTATTTAATATTAAACATGTCAATTCAGTCTGTTTTAGTAAATTATTGATATTTTTTAAAATATTTAAACAATGAAAGAAAATGTATAAAAATCACAGAACCTGTAATACTTGTTGAAATTCCTTCTTTTTCTTTTATTCTTCACTAATCGTATCGAGTTGTGTCTAAAATTTCATCCACGATAAGCAATGAAATATTTATTATATGTCAAAAAAAAGTGCAAACTTTCTAAACCTTTTTTAGATTCACGGTTATTCCACATCTAGAGTCAATAGTGTGGGTACTAAGTAAAAATGCAGAGGAAGGCCCGATTCCTCTCTGCTGGGATCACAGGGATTGGACTGGTGATGGTTGGGCTCAGGTTCTCTTTAGGGATGAACCCAATGTTCAGTTGATGTCCACTCCAGCCAACTTCCTGGTGAGGAGGAAGCCTGGAGAAGCCTCCAGACCAGACTGTCCTGCCCCTACAGTAGAACTGGGGGTGGATCAGGGACCATCTGGGCTGGTTCCAGTTTGGGTGGAACAGGGCCAATGGACCAAGTCATGTACAGGCTGCTCTGGAAAACAGTCTTCTGCCATCAGCTGGAAAACTCTTTCCTGCCTCCAGTGACTGGGTTTTCCAACCAGACGATGCCCCTTGGCACACGGCGAGGTCAGCTAAAGCCTGGATGGAGAACCAGAACTCTGGAACCATGCCTTGGCCCGCTCAGTCACCAGATCTACATCCAGCTGAAAACCTGTGGAAACCATCAAAGGCTGAATGGAGAAGCACAAGCCCACAAACAAAGCACGTTAGTGTGAATGTGAGCAGCAGGAACGGGCTGCTGTGGCAGCAGAACCATGTCAGAACCTGGTGGAGAGCAGCCGAGACGCATGGCTGCAGTCATCAGAAACTATGGTTCTGCCATCAGGTACTAACTCCTGTGCATCATGTGTGGAACATCTAACAGCTCTGGTTCTGGCAGCACAATGCCATAGCTGCTGGTGGAAGAACTTAGAACCAAGAAACCCTGGAGCATGTCTGATACCAGCTCTGAAGTTAAACTCTGATCAGCTGGTTTTGTTGTTATATTTGTCCAAACAAATGGACCTTTAGTGGTTCCAGGCGTTAGAATGAAAAGGAAACTGTTGGTCTGATCAGTTTCCATGACTGTATGTATGACATCAAACTTTAATTTAACGGTTTCATCTATTCAATTACAAAAAGAAAAAGAAAAAAAAAGGAAAATTCTTTGCAATTCCATTTATTTTAAACTCTACTGTCGGTCTTTTATCTGCTCGTCTGTGGATGTATGAAAAATAAATACATAAGAGGTCACATCAGGACATTAATCCAGGATTTTTGCTGGACGTCCGCAGACACAACACAAGCTTCTATCCCTGAATGTCCGACTTTAGCGTTTACTTCTTCTGAATCTGACCTCACATCATTTTCCTGTAAGGTCAGAGAGGAGGAGCAGGAAGTGGACGATGGAGGGATGTGAGCGCTTCCAGAGGAGGTGGAAACAGAAATATTGTAGTGAACAGCTGTGACCTAGATCTGCATGTGTGTCTGTGATCTGGGCCGTGATTTATGTGTTGGTACCTGAGGACTCTCAGCATGCACATGTTTGTATGTTTCCATACTTGTGAGGACCCTCGCTGACATCCACAACTTCTCATCAATCACTACTAACTACCTGACTCTAACCCTGACCTACACCTGAGCTAAACCAGAACCATGAAACAGGGTCTCAGAAGGTCCTCACATGCCGGTAGAACCACCGGGTCCTCACAACGACAGCAGCAGCACACACACACACACACACACACATACAGCCAGTCATGGACAGCAGAGCCGGATCACATGACGATCTCTCTCTTTGCCTTCGTTTTGCCTTTTCCTAGAGTTCCTGCATTTCCCAGAATGCCTTGCTGTCACATCCAGCTGCTGGTTTGTTTCATGTTTCAGGTAAACACTGAGAGAACGCAGCAGGACGACGCGTTCACGGACAGCCGGGAAAACGCCGTCGCTCAGACACGACATGAAACACAACAGCCTCGAATCTGTCACGAGTCAAACCATCCATCCATCATCTCTACACCTTCATCCTCACTAGGGGGGCGGAGCCTATCCCAGCTGACTCAGGGTGAAGGCAGGT